>NW_016107452.1:2608976-2651235 GCF_001604975.1 Cebus imitator | reverse complement strand
AACACACACACACACACACACACACACACACACACCCCGCAGGCCCTGAACACACACACACACACACACACACACGTACGTTGATGTGGGAGCATTTAGCATAGTTCCCGACCTCACTTTAGAGTATGGCATGCGGATTATCCCTCTTTCCAGGTGAGAACATGGAGACATGGAGACACATGTAGCCAGTGGCATAACAACGCAGTGGGCAGACCCAGTCCTGGAGCACAGATTTCCCCTCCCTCCCCCCGCACTTTAGCTAGCGTCTCTGCTCTCTTCAATCCCTAATGGCTTAGAAGTTGCCCATTTACAACAAAAAGTTGCTTTTTCAGAATGTAAAAATTCTGAATTTCTGAAATTTTTACATTCTGAAAAATGTAAAAATTGGGAATGCACAACTCAAAAAAAAAAAAAAAGAAATGAGAAATGAAATATATTCTGTTTTTTGTTTGGAAACTGCCTGGGAAGTGGCCTGCCAGCGAGGAGCAGGATTAACCGGTGAAGAAGCCCCTGCTGTCGTGACTTTTCTACTTAGCAGACGCCTGTCTGCCACCCTTGCCCTTGCTCTGAGGCTGGCACTTGAGGGAAGCCTGTCTGTATTCACTGTGCTGTTGTCTAACAGGCTCAGCAGAAAAGCTGAGGTTCCTTCTTCCCTTCCCAGCAGGAGATGACCTAGGCATGCCTACCTCCTACCCTAACAGACAGCACCTAAGAGATGGTTCTCTTTTGATAACTTAAAGGTTAAGTTATCAAAACTTGAACGACCACACAAGACAGTATTGCCCAGCAAGTGAGAGGTTTTCGGCTCCACCCATCCCCAGAGAATCACTTGGTCCCAGAGAGATAGTACAGTCTCCTTTCCTTAAATCCCCCTGGTTTAAAAAGCGTAACCAGATCCCTGCTTATCTTCTAACTTTTCTTGAAAATGTATGGAAAAGAAAAATCAGGATTGGAGCAAAGCAGATTATTGTATTTGCAGAGGCTGATACAATTGCTGGCTGTTTTCCCTGGGCTCCCACTGTAACTTTTTAGGCAGCCCTGAATTTTAAAGATGGTTTGCAAAGCAGCTTTCTTCCTGAACACTGTCCTAAATCCCTCTAGTCGTATCCCTCCACACCCTCCCTTTGCCCGGCTTTGCCCGGTGCAGTGAGATGCCTGCCTATCCATGCAATGGTTGGTCTCTTCTGCTTTCAGTTTTCTTCTCAGCCAACAGCCTGGCAAGCATTCTTTCTCCTTTCTGCAAGTATTTCTGTGGAGTGTGTTCTGCCTCTCTGCTAGACGCTGGGATATAGGGAACCAACACAGACGGGGCTTACAGTTAAGTGGGAGAAATATTACCGAAACTTTCACAAACCCCCACTTAACACTACTACAAAGATGTATATTTATGACACAGTGGTAGCGTATGCTAAAGGGACTTAAACTCAATTAGAGCAATCAAGACAAGGCTTCATAGAGGAACAGACATGTGAGGTCTCATAGAGGATAGAGGCTGGAGATGAGCGTGGATAGAAGAACTAGCTCAGGCAGATGTCCTCTGCTAGGCTTGGCTTGGCAGCTGCCCTGAGAACAGTTAACAGAGCCTGTTCAGGCCAATCCACTTTCCATGGAGGGGAAATTACTTTTTATGGAGACTGGTAAAAATTAGCTTCTCTAAGAACACTGGTGTTTCCCTTGAGACAAGAAATTGGGACCATATGTTTAGGCCTGGTTTTGCTAGGTGGGTGTACAGCTCACCAAAGGGATAAAATCAACACATTTTTCACTGCTTCTATAATCAGGGAGTGGGAATGCTGGAGTCCTACTGATTTTTGCCTTGGCTCAGGGTAGCTTGTATTATTGAGAAATGTTAAACTTCCAGTGCCCCTGTACTGAAAGAGTTCAGATTCAAATTTAACTAAGATTTATTAAGTGCTGACTAGGAACCTGGTTATTTCCTAAGTATTACCCCTTGGAAGCTTCTCAACAATTCTGGGAGATAGAAATTATCAACCCGTTTTCACAGATGAGAAAACCAAGGACTAGAAGAAGCCCCGGATCCCGATTCCAAGTATTTGTCCATGGATGCACAGTAGAATAAAGTCTCCTTTGACAGCCTGGCAAATGAACGTTTTATGTCACAGGCTCACAAAATGTCAGGTTTGGACAGCAGTTCATACATACTTTTTTTTTTTTCAATTATATGCCAGGGTTTGATCTTTAGCACCCTTGACATGTCCAGCCTCAAGTTGAATCTCTCTTCTCTTAGGAAATTCACTTTCATTTTGATGAAGCCAGTTTGACTTTCAGATCTTTGATTGTTCCAAAAAGCTTTTAGCCTCAAGACTACAGCTGGCTTAAACAGAAATCACAACCATTTTAGGAAAGATGTGGAGATGATGTTGAAGCAAAGGCAATGGGCATAAACAGAATCAGGGGTACCAACAGTAGAGCTCATGACTTGGTGATTACGCGAATTCTGCAAATAGAGGAAGAAGTCAGAATATCTTCATAAACACCATAGTCCAAGTGTTGAAGAACCCCTGAGGGCTAGGTGCACCTCCTCTTGACCCTCCAGTCTCTCCTGCATTCTCAGGATACTAAATTGCAGTCTTAAGTCATTGAATTGACCTTTCTTCCTGATGGTCTAACAGTGAAAATCCTTCTAGACTTAATACTGCTAAATTGCTGCTCTGAGGTTTACTTTTCCACACTTCTGTGCCTGGGTTGGAGCAGAAAGGGCCGTGAAATTGGCATATTCGGAGCCAATGATGAGCCAAACCCAGAGTCCGTTTCCTAACCCCACAGGCAACCTATGTTCTGCTTCGTGTCACTTGTCTAGTTGGGTGCCACCTTGATAGACACCAGTTGGTTGTGTCAATCACAGCCGTCCTCACCACCATTGCCAAGTAGAACCTCTCTTAATTCATCCATCCATCCAACAAGTGTTTACTGAGCTCCCACTATGTGCAATAGTGAGAGTGAAGTGAAAAAGCAACCCTGTCTCCACTTTGATGACATGTGCAGTTTAATAGAGGAAAAAAGATAAAGGGCCAGTCATGAAATGCCAAAATCCAGTGATGATGCATAATCACATTTTCCCTTCAAAAATTTGTCTTCCGTTCCTGAGAATGGAATGGAAGACAGAGAAGCAGACGTTACTCAGTCCATTGCTAACAGTGCTAACATTTTATGATCTTTATTCATGTTTTTCAAGTACCTATCATGCTGTGAGATTATTGTGTTTGTTCACTTGTTTACCAGTTGACGATCTTCCTTTATTTCACTAGAATGAAAGTTCCGTGGCAGGAGGAACTTTCTCTAGCTTACTCACCTCTGAAGCTCCAGCCCCTATCAGAATTCTTGGAGCCAAGTGAGAACATCATCAGATTTTTTGAGCGAACACATGACTTTCTCCTTAAGCCTCATTGAAGCAGGAGTGCTAGAAGCACCTCAACATCCAAGGAAGCAGGAGTTTCAGCAGGAAGCTTTCCCGACCGGGACCTATCCGGAGCTGCCTTCTGCCGATTTGTGTGTCATTCCAAGAGCTCTAGTTTACTCCTTAGCAAGTCTTTGAGGATTTGGAGAGAAGACTCTTTTTTGTTGTAAGAATTTAATTACTGGTTAACTATTAAATCCAAGTTCAGAGGTAGTTTCTTGAGTTTGCAACTGAAAACCTTTTTTTCTACTTTCTCTCCCTGGCCGTCCACCCATCTCTTCCCAGAAACAGGTGCCTAACGTAAAACCCATGTACTTGGCAGCTGGTCATGGAAGCACGTGAACCATATCCCAACCCAATCAAGGAAAGGAGAAATGGAAAACTTTATCCCCAGGTGGCTTTATAGGAACCAAAAAAGAAGGAGATGCTGGCATTGTCTAGTGCTGATAACATTTTCCTCTTTTAAAACAATCATTATGTTTGTGCTTTCAGCATGCTTTGTAATCACTTCTGATCACCATTTTCTACATCAGCACAGCATTTTATCCATTTTGAGGAAGCTGCAGTTGAGGTCAAGAGTGAGGGAGGGCCTTCTCCTTGAGACAGAACAAACGGCTCCAGCCCTGGAATGGATCCACAGCCACAGAAGTCTCTGCTGTCCCTGCTTCCCTCTGAGGGTTAAACCTCCCAAGTGATCAGGCACAAAGGGGAACATCCACTTTCTCAGCAGGTTTTGCAAAAAAAGAAAGAAGCAACATCTCCAGGAAGTCGTTGTCAGGGCTGGAAGCAGGGGCTATGCTCAGAGCCCAAAGTCCACCCCGACTCTGCAGAGTGGCACTGGCAATTAGGCATGTTGTCTGTCATCCCCAAATCCCAGACTAGAAGGGGGGCCTTTGGATGTCACCAGAGGAGACAGAAGATGGATAGCGTTGGGAGGTTCCTCTGTCCTATCGATGCAGACACACCCGTCTCTCTGTCTCATTGCTTACATCACCTTCAATTTGACCAGATGGACATCATGGGAGGATTTTCGTCTGGAGCAGAGTTCTTAAGACACTAGCAAAAAGAGCTGGCTCTTGGGAGACATGAGGATGGGGCCATTAGAAGTTGGGAGCTGGGGCCATTAGGAAGTAGCCAGGCTGTGTGGATGCACAGGGGGATTTCTGCTCGATAATGGGAAATGTGAACACAGGTTAGTGCTGTGATTACAGCATCCTGGAGGGGGGGGGTTGCTGAGAGGCAAGGAATAGATTATGACTCACTCAAGCAAAGCGTGGGGGAAGGGACAAAGGTTGCCCTTCCAGACCCTGGGAAAGACACCCCTGTGAGAAGACATACTCCACTCCAGAGCGTTGATGGGAAGGGTCGTTTCAAGGCATCACACTGGGGAGTGGCACGGAAGTATCCTTGGACTTGGGAGAACTGGACCAGATTGGGTCAGTCAAATGAAAGCCCAGAAAAGAATTCTTTAGAGAGCTTAACAAAGGATCTGCTAGCTCTGTTGTGGCAAGATCACCAATTAAGGAGCTTTCACCCTGTTTCTGGGGGCCAGTTTGGCAATATACATCAAGAGCCTGGGGGAACAGACTCAAAAACACAGATCTGTTCCGACAAAATTTTTAGATACACACATAAAGATTTATACGTAAGAAAGTACATCCGTGGGATATTTATGTGGGTGAAAAAATGAGAAATAATCTAAATGTCCAGCAACAGAGGAAATGACTTAATCAATTGCAGTGGCTTCCTACAATGGTACTTAGCAAACCTTTAAATATAAAATCATGTTATCAAAGCAAAGTTAATGACATGGCAGAATGATTATGAAATGCTAAGTAAAAAATGCAGGTTACCTTATGAAAGCGAATTGGATATAATCCCAATTTAATGCAGAGAGAAGAAATCCAAAAGGAAATAGGCCAAACTATTAACAGTGGTTGTCTCTATGTAGTAGAACTAGGGGTAATATTTTTAAATAGTGTTCAATGTTTTCCAAAGAATCTACATATTAATATGGATTGATACCTATGTTTGTGTAACTAATAGATGTATTACGTATGTGTTAGTTTTTCTGCCCTCCTTGTCTTTCTTACCCTGCTTATTCCTCTCCACACCAATGTTCACCACTTGACATACTATGTATTTAGTGGTTTATTTGCTTTGTTTCACTGTTTGCTTTTTTTATCATAGAAATTAAATATTCTTAAAATATTTCAAAAGAATAATTATAATTTCACAGAAGGATAAGCTTTCTCCATTTTTATAACCACGACAAAAGACCAGGATAGAGGATATATTAAGCTTATCCTTTGTCATGGGGGCTGGTCAATGTTACCTGTCAATTTCAGTTCCCAATGGGGAAGAGGGGGAAGAGGCTACCCCAGCAGTAGAGAGATAGCATCAATGACCCCAGAGTAGAGGCCCTGAACCCTGGGATTTCACTAGCAAAAAAGACTAAGTCCTTAGGGTATAAATTCCCAGTGTAAGACAAGTCGGTACCAAGGGCCGATTGTGGCAATGTGAATTTAGCCAATTCATCCATGTCTAAGTTCTCCCCTGAATTACTGCTGCTCCAGTCACACTCGACCCATGACACATTTTGCTTGAAGACAGGAGTTTAGATGTTGCATGGTATACGGAAAAGGGTCAAATATATGTATTGATTTAGAATCCTGATTTCGGTACTTGTTAGCCATTTGGCTTCACTGTAGGTATTTAAACTGCTGTCCTAATCCCCAGCTCCCTTGCCTGCAAAGTAACACTAATCTCCCTCAGTTATTTTAAGTATGAAACGACACTATAGATAAAAAGTTCTCACATAGGGCTTGGTATATGGTCTGCCCCCAAATTCACCCTGGCCACTGTTCTGAAAGTCTAGTTTTCTAAGAACGAACCGAATCAGTAATAGCTTCGTACAACAAATATCACTCTCCACATTGGATTCATCATGGTTTAATGATAATCTCATTGCAGATTGTAAAAATCAGGACGTAAAGGGGGCTTTAAGCAGGGAATTCCTCTATTTCAGTTTGGTGTGCAGACCACCGACATCCCAACTCCCATCAGGGCTTGTTAAACTAGACCACAGATTATCAATGAGGAGTTCCTGGCCTCACTGGACTGCTGAGTCACAAGGTCTAAGGGTGAAACCAGAGAATCTACACTTTCAGAGGGTCACCAGGTCTTTCTTAGGCACAGAATTTGAGAGCCACTGCAACTAATGTTTCCAAGAATAAGTAGAGGTGCTCTGGGCCTTTTTCAGGTCAAGACACGAACTTTGCATCATTTCTCTTCTTCCAACCCAGAATTCTTTTCGTTAGGGTGATATCTAAGAGAGCGGCTTGGTGGAAAGAATACAATCATTTTCCAAGTAGTATTTGAGATCCTTCCAAATACTCCTGTTCAGTGGCAAAACTGTGACATGCCGAGCCTGGCCTTGCAGGGCTGCAGTTAGCCATACACTAGTCCCAGAAGTCCAGCATTCAACATGGGTTCATACAGGCCACGCTTTGCTTTTAAGATTTGTACAAATGATCTTAATGAAATTGGAATCAAAGAAAGAAAAAATTTATCCTCATTTTCTTACCTCCCCACAAAGTAATCTTTTTCTCTATTTCACCATATTTCTTCCTTCCAGGCCTCGAATACTTAAGTTTTACAAATTCATGATCATTACATTGATATGCTTCTGAGATACGGGTCTTTTAATTTCATGATCAATATCCTTCCCGCTTTCCCTTTTCTGCTGTTCCTCCCACACTATAGAATTTCCTTGTAATAATTAATTCTTAACCTTTATGAGACTTTGCAGTTCTCAAAGCATTTTCATGCCCATTATCTTATTAACAGAATAATTTATTTAGATGATAGCTTTGTTCTTTCTCATGAAAAGTATCTCAGCGGAGACTGACCCAACAAAGTCCTTAGAAGCATGAGCTCTGGAACCAGAGATCCAAGTTTAATTTCTGCCACTTAATAGCTGAGTGAATTCAGACAAGTAATGTAGCCTCCCAGAACCTGTTTCTCTTGTCTATACCATGCAGGTAGATAATCGCAGTACCCACCCATAGGGTAGCTATGAAACGAGATAATCACTTGTAAAATGCTTAGCATGATGCCCAGCATAGAGTAAGGGTTTTATTAATGTCAATTATTATTGTCATTATCACTGTTATTAAATATATTAGATAAAGGCTTTTAATGACCGTAGGAAGTAAGAGGAAACTAACTTCATTTGACCTGTTCTGACCCCCAAATCTAGCTTCCACCCTTCCAGTTTTCAGCCCAGAGTACAGGAAAGAGAGGACAAAATTTTATGCTATGCCCATCCCTGACTGTTTGTGTAATGGAGAGGTTATGATTCTGTATTGTGTAAGTAACAGCTTCACCTGGGACAGAGATAACTTTTGAGTTTTTACACCAGGCTTGGCTATATCTGGTTAAAATTAAACCCAAATTTTTCATAGCTTAGAAATGTTTGAAACCTGCTTTTCACAGTTTTCACATGGTTCTTTTTAGACTGGGTACGGGAATGAGGAGAGGGGGTTCTTACTGACAAGTTTCTCATGGGGAAGCGTGTTCTTGCAGGCCCCAGCAAACTTGCTTGGTTCCAGGAGTTCAGGCCCAGGTAAGCTTTGGACAAACACCTGAGGCTCTGGGAAGCTTAATTGAGATGAGCCTGAACTTAAATGTTTTATGAGGTACGCCCATTGCTAATTTTTCTGGCCAAGTTTGAATCTGTCTCATCCCTGCTAGCACCTGAGAAACTCAAGTCTTCACCATGAAGCCTTGATTGGTTTCAACTTACTGTTTCTTTGCTCACAGTAGACCGTGTGTGTGTGTGTGTGTGTGTGTGTGTGTGTGTCTGTGTGTTTCTGGCAGCCAGCACAATCGCACTGAGACCTGCAACCTCCCATCTTTTCAACCTGGGAGTCATTACTGCCTTTGTGCAACCTATCCTGAAGTTCCAGAAAAGCCAGGCCTCACCTTTTCTCTAGCCAAGTCCTCAAGGACAAGACCAAATTCTCTCTCAAATATAACAAGTCTGGTGAACAAAGGGACATGCAATCCAAACATCTTACCAAGGTTCCATGTGAATTGGGAGCGAAACAGCCTGTTTTATGAGAGAAGAAAAAAATGCCCCAGCTGGATAAAGCCCCCGGGGTGATCTGAGAGAGAAACCAGTGACTGTGCTGAGACTCGCCATGTCTTCTTGGTGTCAACAAGTCTCTTCCCACCAAAGCTCAGAATTTTCTGGGAAACTTTTTCTCAGCTACCTCCAACCTTCAGACTGTATATCCCTCAGTTTATTTGTTGTTCATATCAATAATCATTCATACATGTGCCAACAATATTATTAGAAGACTCCCACCCTGAAAGTTTGAGAGGGACAATCCCTATGGGTCAATGCAATTTTCAGAATGTTTTTCAGGTCAGCAGGAAACAAAGTGAAAAGGCATGCGCCAATTAGGTAAGAGCACACCGACGTTTCAGTCCTACCTTTGTATTGCTGCTTGGAATGTTCTGGATCAGTTATGTTCCAGTCAGAAAGAAGAATCAAAGCCTAGGAGCTCAATGGCACACATTCAATGTGGCAAACCATATCATAAGGTACATAGACATTCAAGTGTATGAGGAAGCAACCCATGGATTTGCAGCAGCTGGAGTCTCCTGGGACTGCAGAGACTAATGGATGTGGCTTTCTCCAACTTAAGAGTCAGAGCCCTGTGGCAGCAGCTCGGATGATGGACGCCTTCTGGGTGGAGCTGGAGTTCTGGAGGAGAGGCAAGCATTTGCTAGAGATGAATGATCAGAGCATAATGAGAAAAGGACAATTATCCTGGTTTCCCATTGGCTAAAGCCAATCAGGAGCCAGTTCCCAAAGGAATTGGGGAAATACAGTTTTCGGGATTCAGTATTCTCAAGGAATACGTCTAAAAATAA
The DNA here is from genome assembly GCF_001604975.1 of Cebus imitator. Taxonomy (NCBI): domain Eukaryota; kingdom Metazoa; phylum Chordata; class Mammalia; order Primates; family Cebidae; genus Cebus; species Cebus imitator. The sequence goes on along the minus strand of NW_016107452.1, from coordinate 2,641,874 downwards.
TCAGTAGACAGCCAATACACATATATGACCAATGCCATTATATGTAATGGTTGTACTTGTTACCTAAGAACAAAGTACGTTTTCAAGTGCATTTAGTACATGTTGTCTCTATATGACTAACTTCACGTGTTGTGGTAGATGCTTTATTTTCATATTGTTGATATTTGGTGCATACAGTAAAGTCTCCATCAATGTTTCTGACTGAAGATAGAAATGACACCAAGTCTCTGAGGAGCACAGTTTTAGCTCTAAGGAGAGACAGCAGGAACATAGGTGGTGAGTGGACTCCTGGGCTGATGGAAGGATTCTGTGAGATGTTAGATTTTATATGCCTTGTAAGTGTAAGGCCCAGACAAACACACACATTGTCAGTTCTCTTTGCACCGTGTGTGCCAGTAAAACAATCCAACATCTTTTTTTTTTTTTCAGGGTGATGTTGACACATGTCAAATACATTAACATTCCTATTGAAATGACTCATTTGCAGGGAACTGTCAGCTCAGAAAGATAGGGGAAGAGTGAGAAAAGCATTTTACAGTTGTTGGAGATTTTATGAGCAGGACATCTTTTGTTTTAAAGACAGCAATCATGGTATTACTGTTATCATATCATTATTTTACATCATCACAGTGGTTGTTGCTATAATTTGTATGTTGCATTAACTGCACCAACTTAGAAGTCCAAATGAGGTCACCAAGGTAGAGACTGAATATGAATGACAGCACCTCACCTACTGAGCTGCTGTAGCTCCCCAGGCTTGATGGGCTCTCTCTCTTAGTGTGTTGGGAGTCGTGGTGCCCTAAACCTTCTCTGGCATCTCTGTTGCTCCTGCCCCATCCTCCTTTCTCTTGCGCTCTGTGGAAACCTCTGCTCACTCTCCTCAGGTGGGTGCTCATCCCGTGAGGGTGGAGCTGCCCTCCCTTCCCTACAAAGCCTCCTCTGCGCAAAGTTAGAACTTCGCTGTTGATGTTGCTTGGTTGAATTTGATTTTGTTTTTAGGAATATTGACTGTACCTGGGGCTGTAAATGAAAGGAACAAGAACCTATCAATATTTGCAGTTAAGTGAGCCTGTTTAGAACACCGCCACCCCAGGCCTAGACCCTTCCTCATGGGGTCTTTAGAGAGCTGCCTCACTATGTTCATTCTAAGCTTCTCCATGCAGGGAGAGCAGTGTCTCTATCTATTCAACGATCTCAAGCATGTCGTAGTCCCAGAGTCAATGCCTACCCACCATGGGATACAGAGGGAGGGAACTGTGCTTCTTCTATCCTGTTTAAGACCAACTTTCTATCTCTGTCCTAGTATTGACCTCAATCTGTGATGACAGACAGTGGGGTTTCCATTGTCTTCAAGAGAATACATGTCCTCCCTTATCCACATCCGCCACCAACACACACACACACACGCACATGATGCTAAATAGGTGATAAGAATGCACTTGTCTGACATCCAGGCAATTCTCCAAGCCTGAGCCGCTGAATGTTCAAGAACTCTGCCCATAGGTTATCAGCACAATGGTTTAGGGTGGTGTTCACCCAGGATGGTCTACTTTCTGTTTTTCACTATGCCTTTTCAAGATGACAGGAGCATTAATCAGCCATCTTCCACCTTATACATAACAACAGAAACACACTAATACCACCAAGGACAAGCCCTAGTTCACAGGCACAGTGCCAATGGAATCTTAATGGAAAAAAAATTTCCATTTCTGTTCCACCACAAAATATTGATAATGAAAACAGAGCTATGGCTCAGCCAAACATTCTATTTTAAGTTACGAAACTTCTTCTAAAAATGTGTATTTAGTTTCATGTCTCCTTACAGGGTTTCCCCAAGGACCCTGGGCAATGCTTGCGTTCTAGGTGCACCACTGAAGGGTCCATCCAGGTAATTTTTCTCAGACAAGAAAACAGGGCACTGTGTCTCCAACGGGATAGTCATGTTTTTAGCAGAAAACTGCTTGCAGATCTGAAATGAGAGAACTTGTAGCTTTGACAAGACCTAGGCAAGGCCTTCAGAGGCAGTTTTCATGCTGACATGTACAAACCACTATTGCTCAAGGCTGACATCTTCAACAAGTGGTTACCCTGTTCTGTAGTGACCCACTGTGGCCACAGGCTCTTGTCTTCACTTCACTCACCAGTCTCATTTTCCAACCTTCACCTCCTATGTACACACAATTAAAGGCCTCTGCAGGTGTGATCTAATTTAGGCCAGCTGCCTTCCCTGTGTTCGTTGAGATAGACATACCCCCAGGAAAGTGCTACATGAACTTGCCTGTATGAGAAATCCAACTGCAAATCAGCTTCTCAAGCCTGGAACATTCTCTCTTGTGACATTTGATATGGCTTTCCTACTTAAATGTGTCGGGTTTTTCTTTATGTTATTCGTGGTGATCTTCTGTATATAGCATCATCAATATATGTGACATCTTTCCCACCAAGAGGTCACAGGACCTTCCCTTGAACTTCAGTTTTAGCTACTTGGAGAATAACTGTCCGTTTCGTAGAAACCATTGTCACCTGCACACTTAAATCTGTGTGTGTCATAAAGTTTGCAATTGAAGGAAGCCCACTGGAAAGAAATCCTGCAAATGTTGTGATATTGTTTGACTATCTTCATGTGACGCAACAATAGATAGTGTTTTTTTAAAAATGTATTTGTGGCAGAAAGAAAAAGGAGAGGGTGTTTTTGGAAACTGACCCTCCTTGCAACCAGCTCTTCTTCCATGTGACGGAGTCTGTTTTGCTCCAGTCTTCTTTTCCTGGGACTGCAGTGTAGACTTCCCTCATTTCAAAGTCTCACCTCTTTTCACATTACCACACTGCGTGCCCCTTAGTGGAGCAGTTTTTGTATAGCCACGTTTTAGTTCTGTGATGCATCACTCAAAGCAAAATTGAGGATTCTGCAGTTTACCCGGAAAAATAGCCAGGGAAAAACAGCCTCAAACTAATTAACCTATTTCATTTTTTTTTTTTTTTTTTGAGTCGGAGTTTCGCTCTTGTTACCCAGGCTGGAGTGCAATGGCGCGATCTCGGCTCACCGCAACCTCCGCGTCCTGGGTTCAGGCAGTTCTCCTGCCTCAGCCTCCTGAGTAACTGGGATTACAGGCACGCGCCCCCATGCCCAGCTGATTTGTTGTATTTTTAGTAGAGATGGGGTGTCACCGTGTTGACCAGGATGGTCTCAACCTCTTGACCTCATGATCCACCCGCTTCGGCCTCCCAAAGTGCTGGGATTACAGGCGTGAGCCACCGCGCCCGGCCCACCTATTTCATTCTTAACTTGCCTGCCTGTCTGCCTGCTTTCCTCCCTCCCTTCCTGCCTTCCTTCCTCTCTTCCTTCCTTCCTTATTTCCTTTTGCCCTCACTTTCTTTCTCCCTTCTTCCCTTTCTTCCTTCTTTTATTCTTTTTTTTTCTTTTTTATCAGTGTTGATAATTTACCTGGGCATCTCTTAACTCCTATCAGAACATAATTTGCTATCATCTTTTACCTAAGCACATGAAAATTAATCTTCTCACAGAAGTGGAGACATCTGTGATTCATTTCCTGAGCTTCTCCGGCTGCTGTCAAATTACTTTCACTCCATCTCTGTCCTTACCAGCCTGAGCCTAGTCTAGGGGGACTTAAATCACCTCCACAAACCTTTTCTCTTTTTTTCCTGTGAACCCAAAACATCAAAGGCCTTTCTAGGTAAAATGGCCATTTTCCCCAGTGTATGCCTGTTGTCCTTAAACGATGATTTCAAATGTGCCCTTTAACTCTCAAAAGTGCCCTGATTTTCTGACAAATTATGCAGCCACTCGGTTCCTAAGAGACCTCTCAACTTGGCATAGATCCCAATTTCATGGCTTGGGGCAAGCAAGCTGAAGCCCTCCCTGGGATTTCGCAGAAATCCATGCGTTCCTGAGGTTCCCTCCTGCCTGCTTCTCTGTGCCTCCCTGAATTTTCTGTTTTTCTCTCCTGTCAACCTGGATACAAAATTCAGCTTTCATTGCATGACTCAAAGTCTCCTCTAATTAAATCTTTTAAGCCTTTTGATATACTTTATTTAAATTTTGTGAAAGCACTGGGAATAGCCACATTGTAGTTTGTAAGCGCCTCCCAGTTGATCTTTCTGATTCTTTCCTACCTCCTGGGCCTCAGCCTCCCTATATCTCCTCCTCCTCAGCTCAGGAGCAATAAACACATTCCTCTCCATCCCCTACAGAGCCTTGCTGTTCATATCAAGGCCCCTTGAGGCCTCAGCTCATATCCCAAGTACTTGCCAAGAAACTTTTCTAAATAACTTGTTCTTACTGAAGAAAGCCTGGTGAATACATTTTTTCATCATGTAATTAAATTGAACTACCTAACTACATTTGATTTCATTGTACTTACCTGGGCTGTAAGTGGCATGTGCACAAAAGTAAACTCTGGCAGAAAATACAGGAGAAAAGAAGCGATGAAAGCATAAAAGAAATAAAAAAGCATGGGACAGGAAAAAGGAGAGGACAGGGAAAGAGAAGGGAGGAAAGGAAGGAGAAAAGGAGGGAGGAAGGGAAAGAGAGACGGAGGGAAGGAAGAAAGAAGAGACCTTTGGTTTCGCAGTTTAAGATATTATTCTCCTGAACAGTGATTTTAAAACTTCTCTGTGAGTAGGTGTTCCTGGGAATGTTGGTTAAAAGTTTAGATTTACAGAGTCCCACACTCAAAGACCTCGACCTGGTAAGACGGACAAAAACCATGCTTCGAAAACTCTTCTAGAACACGCCTAAGCTTAAGGCAGATAGCAAGATTACGTAAAACTAAACAGCTAAATCAGAGAGGATCACAATTATTTTTCCTTTCACCAATTTATTTGAACTCGACAGAGATCATTGTGTCAGTCTTGATATCTCCTTTTAGCCTGAGAATATGAAGTCATCTTGAGTGGCAAAGGTATAGAACACAAACATTAAAATTTCAAGGTTCTTTTCAAATCTGACTTTAGTTTAAACAATATACATATCATTAGCCTCATCCAATACCTTTGTAAACAGACACAAAGCCAGATCATCCAGGAGAGCGCTGGCCAAATTACTGGGTTGTTTGCTGAGCTTCTTTGAAAGAGCATGTCAGGAAAGTATTAATGAAATAGTACATGGAAAGTACCTAGTATTTTGCCTGAAATCAAGTATTACTATATTGGAAAGGACAATGATTTTTCTGATGGAGACGCAGAATGACAAGCTTCTCAGTACATGATGTCCAATGTATTTAAACTACATCCTGACAAAGAGGAGTGTCCCTGGTCTAAGTGAGTGACCCTGACAAATCTAATGTTAGCTGGTTTTGAAGCAGCCGTCACAAAGGCTATACATGACCCTTGCTCTACTTTCATTCCTTCTGCAGTTCTCATCCAAGCACTTGTCCCCTGTTCCTTCATGCACATGCCATCTCTGGCTTCCTTGCTCCTTCATTGCAGAGCTACATACAACAGGGCAGACCACACAGGTGATCAGAGATCACCGGTCATATCCTAGGAACAAAAGATCATACCTGTGAAACTCAAAGAGCCAACACATGGGCATCAGAATAAGACAGAGAAAAGAAACCCCACAGTGAAGAGGCTGTATGAAATTAGTCCAGTGCACAATGTGCATGTCTTGAAAACCCTTCCTGAAATGAACACTTCCTAGTCTGCCATCTTGCTCTCTGATTCTCACCATACCCCCAATTCCATGTCTGGCTCAGAAACTCTGCTTTTTTGGTTTTCCCATCTTGGCTTTCTACTTAGAGTTGGCTTCTGTGCTACATTTTTCTACCTGTCTGCCCATAAAGGGGGAAAATCTGTACCCCTCAGCAGAGAACTAAATTCTCTTTTCAGGAAAATCCAAAGACCCCCAATAGCATTGTGTAAAGTCTTCTGCTGATGTGCTTTCATCTCCACACCTCCCTTAAGGCTCTTACAGTTTGGTCAGGTTCATTATCCAGGAAGTAGAGAGCCTCGTAAGACCTCCCACAGGGTCCTTAAGCAAATCCCCTTTCTGTTGTCACAAGTATCGGAGATCACCAACTCTCACCATTTTAAGAAAATAAAGTCAGGTGTTGTTCTTCATGCAAAAGAGAAGTTGAATGTCTCATCTGGTGCCAAGCAGTGACTTTGTGCGAGATCAGATCTGGATGAACAACAGTTCCATAAAGGACCTGAACAAAGGTCAGCTCTCTCTGTATTGACTCCTAGTCTCCTGGTACTAAAAACAAGTTTGAGCAGGATCCGTTTCACAGGACCTTGCTCACTCAGAGGCCACTGGGCAGATGACTTCATCTTCCATGTAGATATTAAATTTCAAAATCCCTAAGCAATCATATGAGAATACTTACTTTTAGTCTCAGAATTCATTGCACATACATTCATAATCCCAAGTAGAAATTTTAAAAAAAATGCTTTTTGGTGTGAACTGTGCTTGGTATGTTTTGAGCACTATCTGATTCACAAGAGTTACTTAAAATAGATGAATGCAAGACAATGTACCCTCCAGAGGGATTTTCATCCTTGCTTGCTGCATAGCTGGTTGGTAAATGTGACTTGACTTGCTTTAGCGTTTTTGGGGTCAGATTGAGAGGGTTCAAAATATGCCTGTCCTCATAATATGGGCCTTGCCCTTGACCAGAGATGTGAAAAAATACACTGACAGCCTCCATCATAATGTTTAACTTGCCTTGGGATCCTTCCCTCAATACTGGGGGTAGTCTAATGTGACATATCTGCAATTAAAGGGTGATGTCAGTTGACACCATGCCACAGAGACCAGTTAAACATTGTTCCTTAAAAAATAAGAGCAGGATTCAATCCTAAAAAACCTTGGTAGTAGTCCAGAGACTGAGTCATTTGACGCCCTCGGAGCGTCTCAGCTAGCTGGAACACGTTGAGAAGCACAGGCTCCCTTCACACCGTGGAAGCAGGAAAGCAAGAAGTAGGAAAATGTAATTTCAAAGTAACATACTGTTCTAGGTATCTACCATTTCCCTCACAATTCAGGCCTAATCTTATTCATGGGTATTAACCGCTGGCACAGCAGTTCGCCACCTCTGCTGGGTGGGAAAAGTGAACAGCTGTACTTGGATATTCTTTCCATAGTCAACAGAATGTTAGGTGCTTGCATTTTTTCTCTTATTTGCTTCTTGCAAAAGAGCTGGGAATTGAAAGATTAAATCTACTTTAATTTATGGGCACCTCCCATTTTGATGGGAATACTTGGAATGTACTATATACTTGTAAAATAAATGACTTAATGGAAACTTAAAAATGTACCCAAGTGACTCTGTGCTCATATTTGCTGGACAGAAATTTCATGCAAAAATAAAGATATTTAGGGTAGAAGAGAGATACTATGGCTACTCCTTCAGAGGGAGAATGCAGTTAACTCTCTGAAGGAGTCTTTTATGGCTAATGTAGCAAATTACCAAAACCTTGGTGGCTTCAAACAACAGATTTATCATCTCACAGTTCTGGAGGTTAGAAGTTTGACATGGGTCTCACTAAAATCAAAGTGTCAGCAGGACTTCATTCCTTTGAAGGCCCTCAGGAGAACCTATTTCTTGCCTTTTTCAGCCTCTAAAGGCTACCTGGATTCCTGGGCTCATGGCCCCTCTTCCATCTTCAAAACCAGCAACAGTGGGTTGAGTCTTTCTCAGGTCATGTCTCTATATGCTCCTCTTTGGCCCTCTCCTCCTCTGCTTTAAAAACCCGTTGTCATTAGATTAGACCTGCCTGGATAATCCAGGTTAATCTTCCTATTTTAAACTGAGCTGATTAACAACTTTAATTTTATCTGCTGTCTCAATTCTTTGCCAAGGAAAGTAACCTAGTCCCAGGTTCTGCAGATTAGGCTATGAACATCATGGATAAAGGGGACCATTCTGCCTACTGCAATTTCTGACTTATCCTATGAAGTAAATCATACCAAGTAAGTTCCAAATGCAGAGTTCTTTTCCATCTGTTTTTCTACAAAGGAAAAACAACTGAAATTGGCTTCATACAGCAATTACATCAATACACTTCAAGTTGTAAATGTATAGTAGAAAGAGAAAGGTGTTTTCTGATCATGCATTCCGGTTAAGAGCCGAAGAGTCTTCACTAAAAATTTGCTGAAAATACTGCTATAAACAATGACTATTAAAGTTAAATAGTCATCAAGTTAAGTAAAATTCAATTTAATGTAAATATTTATTAGGAGTGAAAGCCAACATAAATGTTGAAAACTCAAATCCCTATTTCTCAACTGTCTCCTCATTTTCCCACAATGTATTTCTGGCTGTTTGGAGGTAATTTCCTAGGTTTTATTCACCTGTAACAGAAGGAGTTTATAGCTGAATCCATGCCAGAGAAAAACTCATTCGCAAACCTGTGTCACGGCATCCAGGGCCAAAGGGATTGAAAGGAAAGAAAACACGTGAACTCAGAAAACCTTGTTGCCTGGAAGCTGCAACAGGGTTAGGAAAAGAGGGCCACCCCGAGAAACGTAGGTGACCTGATCCATTAGCAACATGGCAGCTTTGCTTGCTAAAAATTTCCAAATGACATTATATGTTTAAAAAATCAAGTGACTAATATGCCTAGCACAGTTTTAGCTACTGAGAGTACAGTCGTGCTCTGAACAGAGAAAGCCAGGTGTCTCCTTTTGTGGGGTTTATATTCTTGCAGAGGGTGTTAGACAACAGAAATGTAAATGCTATAATGATAAAAACAGTTTAATTGTGACTTTAATGGCCAGGTCTCTCTCTGTTTCTGTCTGTCTGTCTCTCAATGTCACACACACACACACACACACACCCCTAAAGCCATGGCACAAATTGAATCATTAAGGAGAACTTACGGGACTATTTATAAAGGTATGAATAAGTTCAGAGTGAACAAAGGAAGGTTGGTGCAGTACCCTAGAACTAGCAATTGCAGGGAGCTGTTACCAGACCCAGGCTTGAAGGAAATGATCACCTGATTCAAGCTCAACCTTCAGAAGCAGCATGTCCCTAATCCATGGCAGCCCAGTAGGTCAGGCACTGGGGACATCAATGTTGTGATTCATTCCCCTGCTGCCTGACTGTCCTCCCTCAGCTAAATCCAGCTGGAAGCCTGAGATTCAGGAAACCCACTACTCTAGTCCATAAGGATCAGCCTCCCTGGGCACAGAATAGAGTGGGGAAAGGTGGATAGTGTCTAGCTAGATGAGTGAACCTGAACCTTCCAGTACGTATTGCTGGGTGGAGATGCACTGGAGTAACAAAATGGGGTTGGTTGGGCATGGGATGGTGCACCGAGATTATTTTAGGAAGCGTTCAAGAAAGATTTCTTTTAGAGGGTGACATTTGAGCTGTATCCACAAAACAAGAAGAGGCCGCCAGTGTACAACAGTATGGGCAGAAAGCACCAAGAGCAAGTGCAGAGGACCTAAGGGACGAATGGATTTGGTGTGCTGGGAAGAGAAAGAAGTTCACCGTGGGTGTGACCCAGTCAGGGAGCAAGTTGTAAGAGATGAAGTAAAGGAGATAGGTGGCAGCTGTGTCGAAAAAACCATGGCTTGGGTTAGGTTTCCCCACAAGAAAACCTCCAGATGAAGGTTTGAGTTCAGACAGCTATTTGGGAAGGCACAATGAGGGGAGTGGGAAGTAAGAGGGAGGGAAAGATTCCAATTAAGGGCGTGTTATTGACCTGGCCCATAGTCAGCTCTGATGCATTTTAGATACTATAATCATCACATGTTATATAAAAATATGGGTTGGGGCTATTTGCTTTGGATAGGAAAGACAGTCCCATGAGAGGGTAAAGTCCTGTGTTTGGGAAGAACGCAAGAGTTAGAAACAAAAGAGTAATAACAAGTTAGAAGGGAAGTTTTGGTGAGTTGAGGCAGGAAGCAAAGCTTCCTGAGAAGGGCTGGTTTGGGTTGCTGTTAGGAGTGCTGTCTTCCAGTTGAGCAGCTGAAAGACAAACAGAGAGAGATGGAGGGAAATACAGAGACCAAGTGACAGACAGCAGCAACTCGAGGCAATACAGAACTTTCACACCTGAGACCAGAAATGGCTGGTGACCTGTGGAAGATGACCAAGCTCTGTCACAGACCTGGCGGGCTCAGAAAAAGTGCTCTGTCCAGGGTGATGGGGAAATGGACTGATACTAGGAAGAGGTATGAGGTCACTAAGGGAGCCAGGCTGAGGCAGGGTGTGACTCAGGAAGGAGCAGGAGTCAGTGCCTGGACTGTGTATCCATCTTTATATATTCAATGCTAACTATGAAGTGTGTAGTTAATAAAACGTTTTTGAACTAAATAGAAGATGGTACCTGGCATGGAGATACTCATGGTCCAGTGAGAAGAAAGACGGGAGGATAACATGCAAACATGCAAAGCAAGCTGATGAATCTAAAAGCAGCCTAAGAGCCAACCAAGGCCAAGTGCACTGGTGATGCTGTTTCCCTCCCCTCCCCCACAGTTCCTGCTTTGTCATGTATTGAGAAACCAGAACTTGTGAAAGTCTCCTTCCCAATTCAAGGAAGAGTCAATAACTCATCTTCTCACATCAGGGAAGATGATATGGGAAGATGAGTTATTATTTCAACTTATCTTACTGTATAAATTGTGATAAATTATTTTTGTTATTCTATAAATTGTGATTTTTATAAATTGTGATAAATTTCATATAACACAAAATTTACCATTTCAGTTTAAAGTGTGCAATGTAGAGATTTTTAGCATATTTACAATGTTATGCAATCATCACCACTAATTTCAGAACATTTCCATCACTCTAAAAAGAAATTACTTATTTCCCAATTACTTCCTCCCCATCATCCACTGGCAACTACTATACTACTTCATGTTTTCATGGATTTGTTTGTTCTAGACACTTAATATTTGGCCTTATGTGTTTGGCTTCTTTCATTTACTAGAATGCTTTTGAAGTTCATCCAAGTTGTAGTATGTTTTAGTGCTTCATTCATTTTTATGACTGGATAATCCATTGTATGGATATTCCACATTTTGTATACCCATTCATTGATTGGTAGACAGTTGGGATTTTTTATTCTATGTGTTTGATATTATGAGTAATTCTGCCATGGCATGTGTCTGTTAGTGTTACATGGATATATGTTTTTATTTCTTTTGGATATATATTTAGGTGTGGTATTGCTTAGTCATATGGTAACCTTGTGTTTAGATTTTCAGGAAGTGACAAAATTTTCCACAGTGGCTACAATATTTTACATTCCTCTCAGCAATGAATGAGGACTCCAATTTCTCCACATCCTCAGCAATACTTGTTGTATTTCTTTTTTCTTTTTAATTATAGCCATCCTAGTGGAGTATACTGATACCACATTATGGTGTTCATTTGCATTTCCCTGATGATTAATAATGTTAACCATTTTTAGGTGCATTTTAGCCATTGGTATACTTTCTTAGATAAATTTCTACTCAAGTCTAAGTCTGTTGTATGTATATTAATTAGATCATTATTTTATTGTTGAGTTGTAAGTGTTCATCATAGATTCTGGATTCTAGACCCTTATGAGATATATGATTTGCAAATATATTTATTTCCTTCCATCTGTGGGTTATCTTTTTTACTTTCTTGATACTGTCCTTTGATGCACAAAGTTTTTTATTTTGTTAAAGTATAATTTATACATTTTTTTTTTCTTTTGTTGTTTGTACTTTTGGTGTCATATTTAAGAAACCATAACATAATCCAAGGTCATAAAGATTCATATCTATGTCTCCTTCTAAGAATAGTATGACTTCAGTTCTTATATTTAAGTCTTTGATCCATTTTCAGGTTTTTGTATATGGTGTGAGTTAAAGGTTCAAATTTATTCTTTGGTTTGTGGATGTCAAGTTGTTCCAGTACCATTTGTTGAAAAGGCTATTCTTTCCCCATTTTGTGATCTCATTTACCTGGTTGAAAACCAATTAACAAAAACAAACAAACAAACAAACAAAAACAACCATGGATATTTAGGTTTGTTTCCGGATTCTCAGTTCTATTCTGTTTATCTATATGTCTGTATTTGTGCTAGTACCACAAGGTTTGATTAATGTAGCTTTGTATTATGCGTTAATATTAAAAGTGTGAGTCCTTCACACTTTACAAAATAACTTTGTTATTTTTTTTTTATAGACTTTGGTTATTCAGGGTTCCTTGCACTTCCATATGAATTTTAGGACCAGCCAGTGCATTTATGCAAAAACAAAAACAAAGAAAAGCAGTTATAGTTTTGATAGTTGTGCTAAATCTATAGATTAATTGAGGACTAATGTCATTTTAACAATATTCTCACTTTGGGAGGCCGAGGCGGGTGGATCACGAGGTCAAGAGATCGAGACCATCCTGGTCAACATGGTGAAATGCCGTCTCTACTAAAAACTACAAAAAATTAGCTGGGCATGGTGGCGCGTGCCTGTAATCCCAGCTACTCAGGAGGCTGAGGCAGGAGAATTGCCTGAACCCAGGAGGCGGAGGTTGCGGTGAGCCGAGATCGCGCCATTGCACTCCAGCCTGGGTAACAAGAGCAAAACTCCGTCTCAAAAAAAAAAAAAAAAAAAAAAAAAACCAAAAAAAAAAAAAAAAAAAAAAAAAAAAAAAAAAACAATATTCTCTAGTTTTCCAGTTCACAAACATGAGATGGGTTCTTATTTATTTAGGTCATCTTTGACTTCTTTCAAAAATGTGTTGTAGTTTTCAGTGCATAAGTCTTGTACTTTCTTGGTTAAATTTATTTCCAAGTGTTTTACTCTTTGATGCTGTTGTAAACAAAATTATTTTCTTAATTTTATTTTTGTATTGTCCATTGCTGATATATAGAAGTAGAACTGATTTTTGTTTATTAATCTTGTATCCTACAACTTTCCTAAACTTGTTTATTAGCTCTAATAGTATTTTTAAATAGATTCTTCAGGATTTTCTCTGTATAAAATCCTGTCTTCTGCCAATGGAGATAGTTTTGCTTCTCATTTCAATCTGGGTGCTTTTTCCTTTTTTTCAGCTAACTGCTTTGACTAGAACTTCCAGTATAATATTGAATAGAAGTAGAAAGAGCAGACATCCTTATCCTATTTCTTATAAACAAAACGTCCAGTCTTTCAGTGTTAAGTATGTCATTAGTTGAGGTTTTATTTAAATAGAAACTCTTTATCAGGTTGTGGAAGTTCCCTCCTGTTTTTAGTTTATTGTGTGCTTTCAACATGAAAGGCGATGAATCTTGTCCGATTCTTTTTCTGTATCTATTAATATGATGTTGTGGCTTTCTCTCCCTTTATTCTATAAATATAATATATTACATCAATTGATTTTTAACCAACCTTGCATTCCTAGGATAAACTCAAGTTGGTAATGATGTATAATTCTTTAAATAGGCTGCCGGATTTGGTTGGCTAGTATTTTGTTGGGGATTTTAGCACTAGTGTTTACAAGGAATATTGATCTATAATTTTCTTCTGTTGTGATGTCTTTGTCTGACTTTGACATCAAGGTAATACTGGCCTCAGAATAAATTGAGAAGCATTTCCTCCTTTTCTATATTTTTGTAAGGGTTGAGAAGAATTGATGTTGTATGTTTTTCAATGTTTGGTAAATTTTACCATAAAGCCACATGGTCCTCAACTTTTTGATTTTAGAAATGTTTGTTGGATTGTTGGTTGGTTTTAATTATTGACTCAATATATTTACTTGTTATAGGTCTCTTCAGATTTTATATTTCTTCTTCAGTCAGTTTTGATGGTTTGTGAGTTTCTATAAATTTGTTTTATCCAGGTTATCTAATTTGTTGGTATATAACTGTTAATAATACTCTCTTTTAATTCTTTTTTATTTCTGTAAGGTTGGTCATGACATTCCCACTTTCAATTATTATTTTGGTCATTTGAGTCTTCTCTTTTTTCTTGGCTAGTCCAGCTAAAAGTATGCCAATTTTGTTGACCTTTTCAAAGAACCAACTTTTGGTGTCATTGATCAGGGTTTATTTTTGAAGGGAGGTTTTTACTTTGTAATATCTGCTTGCAATTCGAGGGAGATTATACTGGTTTCTGCAGTCACAGATGTATGGTTCTCTAAGGTGCAGTGTTTAAAAAGTGGTATCTCTGTATTTGATGAATGGAGTAATACATATATTGACTTACCCAGAAACTTCTCCCGCTTTTGGTTAAATGATGTTGGCTATATTCTGACAAATGAAGCCTTGAGCAGGTAATAAGGAGAACTCATTGTTAAGGACACTGAAATGTGTTACAGTCATTTTAGTCCTTATATTTTCTGCTAAAAACAAGTTAAAACACATAAATCTCCAAATGTAAACAATCCCTTTATGTTGTCATATTTTCTCAAATTCTTCCTCAGTATTTTATTCTCCATGTATGGCAACCCCCTACCTTTTTTTTTTTTTTTTTTTTTTACAGAAGACCCATTTCATCTTAGCCCACAAACCTGTAGAAGTCTCCCTTTGGGAGGTAAAACCAGAAAAGAAATCCTGACATCCTGATTTACAGCTACCTTGCTTTCTCTTTTCCAGAACTGAAACTTTACACAGCCTGCTCCTCTGCCTCATGGCCTGATCTCTATCTAGCAAATTCTTACTCATCTTCTTTCATCTTTCGTAATAGAGAAGGGTCAAGAATGCTGGACTTGTTTTTGCCAGAAGAATTGTTATGAAGAGCATAAAGCAGGTGGACCTTGATCTGCTAATTACAGAAAAGCAAAGACATGGTCTTGTGCATGAGGCATGTCAGTCATGCGTGAAGGATGGTCTGGGCAAAGGGTCAGTGACAGGAGAAGCTGGATTGAGAACAAGACATCACAGGATAGCTAAGATCTGAATGTAAAGTCTAAAATTAGCTTCATCTCCCTGCCAGATATAGATGCATAGGTGCATGAACATGTGGACACGTACAAGGACACATACAGACCTACAAAGGTCTTCCTTTCATACAAAAACATATGAGTACCTGTGATCTGAAACCTCTTTCTTTTACATTTGTCTTCAAAGGAAATGGAAACGAAAGCAGAATGGAAGGACATGAGGCCCTCATCCTTGGAGATCCTATGGAGTCTCCACAGACATTCCTCGAAGAAATCAGGTATGGCTGATGCTAATACTGAGCCTGGTGTTTAGCAAAAGTGAATCCTACATTTCGTGAGTTGGATTAGGTGTGTGCGTTAGATTGTCTACATAGACAACCAGCAGCAATTCCTCCCATTCCTGTACACTCGTGCCACTACTTCTATCAAGAAAAGGTGTCTTCTTCCCTTGAATCAAAGCTGTTGCTGTGTTCTGTGTTTTGACCAACAGAGTGCAATAGAGGTGATACTGTGTCTTGGGAAGCCTGGAAGTTTCCACATTTGCCTTTTAGAATCCAAGTCTTCTTGAAAGAAGCTTGAGACAGACTACTAAAACAAAATGAGAAACAATGTGAAAAGAAACAGTTCATTTGCTTATTTTTATAAGGGCTTAGCTGGCTTGACTTCTTAAAAACATGGCTTTCAATTTGAAATAAAAGTAAAATAGTTGTGTTAGTTAAGTGCTAGATAGGGGCGCAATTGCACACTGCCCTGTGAAGTAATGTCTGCATAGCCTACACACAGCTTCTAGAAATAGGCTTTCAAGACTTGGTTAGAGATGCCTTCAAATGTGTATTTGTTTTCAGGATGATGAACGTGATGTTTCTTAGGAAAGCAAAAAGTCAGGACTTGGGTCACATGTTCATCTCTTCTCGTCTTGAATACTTACTTGTATTGAGAACTCATCAACTTCCGAGGCAGAAGTTCTGTGTAGAACATGGTATATAGAACTATGTAGAACTACTCAAATGGGGAGTGAAGTTCCAACAGAATTCCAGCAGAGCCACAAAATCAGTCCGTGTCTCATGCATATTCCATTCTCCATTCACACTAATCATTCCAAGGGAGAACTAAGGTACTAGGCAAAACTCATTAACTTTCTCAGGTCTCCTGGGTAAATGTCAACTGACTGTGGAAATTGGACCCTAGTGAAAGAGAGAATGGGGCTCTCCAGAGCCTGACTCATTCCAGCTAAGAAGGATGGGAATGTTGAGGAGGATCCAGGCTCATTGACTTATTTATCCAGGTTTATTCCATTTCATATTCATCCATTTGCTCATTGCATAAACATATATCTGTTATTGATCAGGTGGAGGCATTGGGAAATGTCTTTAAATACATTAAGGCTCATCTTCAAAAACCTCTACAGAGTATTTTCATCCCCTTAACAGTCAGATTCAGAGAATAACTTTCCAATAGTCACCCCTTTCGCCATGGCCAGAGCCAAAAATATTGCAAGGTCTTTATATTTCAAAGATCATGTTGACTGTATTATTGTGTTACTGAAACTTACAAGAAATTGAAACATCTAGTTTCACCTGTATTATAATTTGCTTAGTTTTTAAAAATTTACTCACTCTTTATAAATAAATTATTTTAAGAAACTGCCTAGTTAGCAAGAGAAAAATCATGATTGTTTAAATATTGTAGCAATATTACTGACCACAAATGGAAAGGAACAATTAAAATAAAGGTTAATTGTTGGGTTTTGGTTAGATAAGAGGCATTTTCAAGGGCTTGAGCCTAAAGTTTGCTCTCCCTGTTAAAAGGAAAACTTGCAAGTGGAACCCAGAGGTCTTAGAAACATACTGACACACAACTGAGATGCTTTTCTCCCATTATTTAAACGAGAAAGAATAAAAGAGAATTCAAAGGACAATGAGTTCTGAACAGGCATTAGAGACCTTTTTTTGGTGCACCATCTAAAAGCACCCCTGTATCATTGTCAGGCAACTGCATCTGTGTATGGTGTTTCTTCTCCTATGAGTTATTTGAAAGGTCTTGAAGAAACAGACAAAATCCAGACAAATGCCATGCAGTATGAAAAGTATAATGTCATCATGATCTCCAAACCTTTTTGACCATGAACCCTTGTAATAAATTTTTGAACCTATACTCTCTACATACATTTATAGTACCACTTTTTAAAGTAATATATGTGCAATGGCATGCTAGTATTTTATGCATCTTGTAAAGCATACAAAACTATAAATTTTTTAAAGTATATACATTTTTCTCTGAATTACTCAAAAGAAGGTCCTGAGTTATCCCATTTGGGAGACTATGGGTTAAGGTGGAAACTGCAGGAAGCACAAAAAGAAGGCACCCAGCTCACCCAAGAGGATGAAATGGAGCTTCAGACAAGACTCTCTGGAGCAGGGTTCACATGAAATGATTCTGGCATCAGCAAGGTAGAGAATTCAGAACAGAAGGGGCCAACCCAAGTGGGTATCCATACACATTACACAGGCTGTAAATGAGGGAATGGAGAAATGAAATGGGAGAAAGTGGGGAGGAAAGAAAGCAGAATCTGCTCCTGAAGAGCTTTTCAGACTAAGCTGAGCCAAGGAGCAATGGGGAGCCACTGAAGCGTTTCAGCACGGAGCAATCCAAACTCCAGAATAGCCTTCCTCCATTCTCACAAATGCACACATGGGTGTACAAAGCCACCCTCACCCTCACACAAACAAGGAGAACTGCCTGCCCACCAAATGATTCACTTCACAGCAGTCATTTGTGCAGTCATTCGACACATATTTATTAAATGCCTACTGTGTGCCATTTGTAATGGGTAGTCAGAAGCAAACAAAACATCCTAGAGGGGGTGATAGATAAAAAGCAAGTATAAAATCAAATTCATTCATAATCAAATTGCAGAAAGAAATAATGTGGCTATGAGAGAATTGGAATAGCAATTGGTAGTTGAGAAAGCAGTATCCTGAGGTAGGCTTGTCAAGGAAGGTCTCTGGGTAGGAGGCAGACAAGCCAAGATGTGAGTGAATTAAAATAACCAGTCTGTGCAGGCGTTACGGAGGAGTTGTCCAGGCTCTAGGAATGTTTTAAATGAAGAGACTGTGTGAGTATACAAAATCTTTGCATAGTGGAGGAAACCCACAAAGAAGCCTGGAAAGCTGAATTAGAGTGAGGGAGGATGAGAACACAGATGGTATTTTTTTTTAAGAGCAGAGACTTGATGCTGAGGAATCAATGGGAAGAAAATGAAGGTGTTTGACAGGGAGGAGTGAGTCTCACATTACGTTTTGACTTCTTAAAAATTTTTTAAAGAGATGGGGTCTTGCTGTGTGGCCCAGACTAATCTTGAACTTCTGGGCTCAAGGGATTCTCCTGCGTTAACCTCCCTAGCAGCTGGGACAACATGTGTGCACCAACACTGTGCCCAGCTCACATTAAATTTTGAATAGATACATCTGGCTGCTCGGATGCCTGCTGTGTTTGTCCTCAGTCTCCTTCAGGGGAGCTTGCTTGGCCAAGGGTGGAAGTGATAAGGAGACAAGTAGACATTTGAGTAAAATATCTACAGAACCTGATGACTGTAAGGGTGGGAAGAGTAGAATTTGGGAAAAGATGCAGAACCCAAGCACATGATGTCCAGAGAGCCCAACTGCATAAAACAGGGAGAGCTTCAGCCTCCAGACAGCATGGGGGCAGGACTGTCTCATGTCACAGCAACAGTGTGCCTCACTGCTTCTGGAAGGAGAGAAATCTCTTGGAGGATTTGGGGTGTCCTCATGTCCAAACTCAAAGGTTGGCTGCTTACATTTTTCTTTGCCTCCAAAAACTTATGCATGCTTGATGCTGCTTTTCAAAACAACATTGAACTATTAAAAATTCTAATGAAATCTGGAAATGTGGTATTGATCAGGGGTGTTTTCTTTCTTCATCACTGTGCTCTGGAGTGACTCAGAGAGCTCAATGAAGGCACGAATTGTCTTTTCCATCAACATCATTGCCCATAAGGAAGCCACATCTGCAGCACCACTCACAAAGCAGTTTGGGGGACCTCCTGAGAAAGGGGTAGGGTGAACTCCGATTGATTACTCAGGACAGACCACCCTTTGGTAGGAACTGTCCTCAGAAAGCTGATCTTCAGCCTGATCTAGCCCCAGTATTTGATTTTTCCTTTGTTTTCTTCTTCTTGCTTCTTCCATTGATCCTAAGTGAATAGCAGTGCTTTGAGCTCTCTCAGAAAAAAAAGGAACTGGCATGTATTAAGCAAAAAAGTACTAGGTACAACTAAGTCCCCAGGTTAGTGGCTTTACATATCTTACACAGCAAAGCTTCCATGTGGGAAGTATTACCCCTGTGTTACCAACAGGAAAAAAGTTTGGAGATATCAAGAGAGTATCCAAGGGTGTCATGGCTAACAAGCGGTAAGGCCAACAAGACCATGGATAATAAAATCAATAGTGTACATTTTGACCACTTTGCCATGTGCTAAACAACGGTCTATGTGGTTCACACACACTGACCTAAATAATCCTCACCAAGTCCTCAGGAGAAGGCAGTAAGGAGAAAGGACCTATGGCACCCCTATGAGGAAAGTGGTCCTATTATCCCCATAGCCTGAGAACACCAAGGTAATAAGAGCTGGGATTTGATCTCAGCCATTCTGGGTGCACCCTCTGCCCTAGATTTGCTCAAATTTGTACCCTTTTGATTGTACAACTTCGTACACAGAATCACTTAGAAGACAGTAATTCTACACCCTTTATGAGGACCTTTGGTGGGAATCAGGAATGAGAGATAATTAAAGAAACGCTTTCTATAATGAATGTCACATGGTCCCAACTGCCTGGGTTTGCATGTGTTTGCATATGTCATCCATATGTATACGTTTCAAGGGACAGATAGCATGAAGTCCTGGAGGCTTTTCATGTTCTTATGTGTGAACTAGAACACATGGTTGAAGGTTTCTCTCCTCGGTTCCCTCACTGTTAAAATGAGGCTAATTTCTTCTGCATGAGCTATATCCATGGAAGTGTTTTATAACATCTAGCACAGAGAGGCATTCAGCAGATGTCAGCACCTTTCCCACTTCTAAGGAATTAGTGTGTGAAGAAAAGAAAGGTGGAAGAGAAAGAAATGGACACATAGAGGTTTTCTTTATGTTCAAAACAAAAACACGTGCTGAAGACACAATTCCTAAAGGGGATTTCAAAATGGAGATATAAGAGAACCCAGAGGAATCGGGCAACGTGTGTGATAAGAACAAGAAGAATAGCACAAGAAATATTATAGTGAAAGAGTCTCCTATTAGATAGTAGGAAAAAGGGTCTGGCCTGACATTTTTTTTTTTTTTCGGTCTGCGTATGCCTCACCCAGACACAGTGCAGACCACCCACCCACAAGTATAATAGGCTGTCAGGCTATAGAGAATCCCTTCTGGGGGGGCGGTGAGCTGGACACCCAGGCTGTTACCTATTGACTTATTCAGAGTAGAGATAAACAGAGACATAGAATGAGAATGTCCCCACCCTCCACTGGGGAAAACTGGCCACTGAGCAGCAGAGACAAGAGGAAGGTAAAAAATCTAAGTATAACATGGGGAGGAAGATGCTGCAGAACAAGAAACCAGGAGGGGAGAGTGTGGAGGGAAAAGACTCGGAGGTGAGGGAAATGAATGAGGTGTGCAGGATTCAGAATTCAGGGTGGCTTTGCAGGGATAAGAGTTTTTGGGCAAAAAGGTGTTACGGAGTTATTGAAAAAAATATGGGATAGAATTGTAAATTCTCAAGAGTCTTCCCTTTAAGGCAAGAGGAAGCGGTAGGGAGCAGGGTATTTTGTGATGTCCATGATTACTGACCAACGTAGGATGGCCTCAGGGTAAGGACTTTGTCTCATTTGCCTCATGGCCCCTGCTGTCCAGCATGATGTGGACACTGAGATGGGGCTCAGTTAGTGTTGAATGAATCCATGCCTATGGCAGAGAGGATCATCTTGATCCACGGCTCCTGCTATCCTGCACCATGATTACAGGGAGCCCAGAACCTCAGAGGCAAGGTGAGAGTGGAGGTGATTGGGTGGGGGAGACAGAAACCCCCTAGCAGCCAGTGTTGTGTGCTGGCACGACAAAGCCTTCATCACTTTGCATGCCCACAGGCACCCAGTCAGCTGAGGGGGGAAGCCGTGTGCTTTGCACTAGGGCAGAAGAAAGGGGGGAGGTAGCAGTGGTGGGACGGTCTCTGTCCAAGAGGGCTGAACCTGCCCAGACCTCTCTGTCTCATGCTGAACCAGACTATGTGGCTTTCCATCCCCTCTCCCTCCCACAAATAGATCCTTTGGTTGATCTGTCTTTTAGTTTTCTCAGAGTCAGCTCAGACTGCTAGTGGTCTGTTTGGGGTCACCAAGATGTTAGTCTAACACTATCAAAGACTAGAGTCAGAGATGAAAGACCCCATACTGAGTCCTGATTCTGTACGAGACACTGTGCTTAGGGATATACATGTCTTCTCCAGTCTTCAGATAATCAGAAAAGATGTTGTGCATGTCCATGATGAATTGCATGAAGATCAGAGAAGATTCACAACTTGCTCAAGACAACCCCGCTAAAAAATTCGGTCTTTCTGGATCTTAAATCTCCTCCTATAAAGCCACGTGGACAGGCCCTTTTGATATTAGTTGTTTGGGCGGTGATAGAGCGGCAATACAGGAAGGAGGAAGTTGACAATAATCACTTCCATTACTTTATCATGATAATCCTGACATAATTGTAGATAAGAAAGCTGAGACTCAGAGGTTAAATCATTTGCCCAAGATCACAGAGATGGTAGATTAATCCTTAAAATGCTCCAGAAAACTATTTAGAATGCACCACACGGCTAATACACAGACATAAATAGAGATTGAAGAGTGGGAGGTGAAGGGTTGAGGTTTAATAAAAAGCACACATGTTCCTCCTACATGCAACATGTGGCATTCAGACAAATTACTACTTTTTATGTGAACCAGTAGATACGTTAGACACGCTGTATGGCCTTACTGCAGCCATTTTTGGGGGTTGTTTCCAGGCTTATCTTATTCCACCAACTTGGGAGCTCATCTTAGAGAGTGGGAAGGGGCTGAACAAGTCTGACCCTAGAACTAGTTTGGAGAAGAGCCGTTAGTAGCAGAAGGTATATCTCAGCCATTTAATATCAGTTTTCATTTCTTATTGATCCATTTTATTTTCCTTTTATAGAAGAGGAGCACCCCTGCAGTCTAGCTCATCAGTGGACTTTTAAAGGTTTCCTATTGATCTGTGAAACTATTGTCTCAGTTTGCATTATCCCTTTCAGAGACATGCTTTGCTTTGGGGTCATGTTCTGTATTTAGCTTGCCTTCCCAATATGGCTTCCTTTCTGGGAGCAAAGAGCAGACCTCTCAGGTCCAAGCTTACAGATTGATCTGATGTGGTAATGCTGCTGACACCTGTTTTGGGGCTCCAGGAAGCCTTCAATTCTGAGAAGCAATGGGGAATGTTGGCAGAGGGGTGAGGGTGTAGCAAGGACTTGATGGCCTCATTCCAAAGAGATCAAGTAAGGTTAAAAACAAGAACTTCCATTTAGTGAGCATTTTCTTCTTGCCCCAACCTCACAGCAGCCATGGGAGGAAAATTTATACGAATGTAGAAACTGAGGCTGAGACAAATGTACTTGTTTGTGCAGACATACTCAGCTTTAAATCGTTTTACCAGTAATTACCCGCATGTTGAAATAGTTCGGCAAAGACTTCACAAAGCTTGTCTATGAAATCCTTATGTCTAAGATGAGAATTATGACAGAACATTCTAGGGGTGCTATAAGGTTCCCATCAGGTAATATATCTGAGGCCATTTTTAGAGTGTCCAGCACAAAGGGCATACCCAGTGGATACATGACGAATGAGAAGATTCCTTCTTCAGCCCATCTGCTTATAAAATTCATTTGTCTCCTCGACCCCCGTCATTAAAGGGAAATCCATTATTCTTTCTAAAACTAACACTTCCCATGAAGTGTAGCTTCCAGATGATTTAAAATTTTTTTCTGAAAATAGCTAGTTTAGTGCCTGGCATATAGTAGGTGCTCAATACACGTTAGCTATTTGATTTATTCGTCCACCTCGGCTCCTGAGAAACCGTACGACTCCTGTCTCCAACATCTTCGAATTTCCTTATCCTTTACCTTCAGACACAATCCTCCTCTCTAACACTCTTTTTTTTCTCTTTCCAGCTTGTATTCTAGGTTTGGGGGATACAAGCACAGGTTGACGACATGAGTAAATTGCATGTTTCAGGGGTTTGTTACGAAGATTACATTGTCATCCATGTAATGAGCATAGTACTCAACAGACAGTTTTTTGATGCTCATCCTCCTCCCACCCTTCACCCTCAAGTGGGCCCTGGTATCCATTGTTTGCTTCTTTGTGTCCATGTGTGCTCAGTGTTTAGTTCCTACTTACAAGTGAGAACATGCGGTATTTAATTTCTATTCCTGCGTTAATTGACAAACACTCTTTATTAACGTCTCTCCAGTTTTTTTTCGGCTGGACTCCTTGAGCTTCATCAGCACAACCCCTCCTCCTCGCAGCTCACTCTTTTCTTCTCAACTCGTAGGAATCGCCTCTGACTTCTCCTAAGCTCCTATTTCTTCAAGGTTCTATTGACCTTTTCATTTCTTGGCATTCAGACTTGTCTTTCTCAGCCTCTCTCTGGGTTTTTACAATGTTCATTATCCCCTCTTCCTTGACAAAGTGCTGTCCTCTCCTGGTTTCTGGGTCATTTCACTAGTTCATGCATTTATTCCCTCACTCCACTATTTCTGTGTGCTTTTGTGTGCTGTACGAGGCACCGGAATTAGACATGGCGACTATTCAAGGAGCTTTGAGATACAATGGCGTACTCTGAGCCTTCTTATCTCTTCTGCCCTTACCTGCTATCCAATCCTGAAGGATCCTTTCCGCCTCTCTACAGATGTCATCTTCTCTGCAAAGACACCCTGACTTTCCTTAGACTGGAGAGTTGTTTCTTTTTGGGTTTACTGTTTCCATTCATTCAGCGTACTTCAAGCACTGCCTATATCCCTTGGATTGAAATTCCCTGGTTTCGCCCCCGGCTCACACTGTGTGCTCCTTAGGGTATAGAATAGGCAAGGCTTGGTAAGTGTCTACTGAGTTGCATGGAATATTGTCAGTAACTCCTTCACTTTCTCCCTTGCTTAATCCTTTCCGTTCTGTCCCATAAATGGAGACATGCCTCGTAGAAGCTCAATCTTTTCCCTTCATGCTCTTTTAGGTGGCTTGCTCATTATAAAACAAGCTGGAAAAGCTATACTCTGTTTATTTCATTAGGGTCTTCAGTTATTATCTTATACACACCACACAAATAGAAACCTGCCATTCTTTCTCACCTGGGCCCTCATTTTCCAGGGTAGCGCTCATGCATCCTTTAACCAGGAACCTCCTTCACTCCAGTCAGTTAGCTACTGCATTCATTTCTCAAGGCTGCTATTACGAATGACCACAAACTGGGTGACTTAGAACAGCAGAAGTTTATTCCCAGTAGCTCCAGAGGCTGAAAGTCTGAAATCAAGGTGTTGGTAGGGGCCGTCCTCCCTCCAAAGGTTCTGGGGAAGAATCCATTCCATGCGACTCTCCTAGCAGCTGGTAGTGGCCAGAAATCTTTGGCGTTCCTTGGCTTGTAGCCATATCACTCCAATGTCTTTCCTTCTTACCTCTGTCTGTGTCTGTATCTTCACAAAGACATTAGTCATTGGATTTATGGATTTATGACCCACTCTAAATCATTATGATCTCATCTTTATTTCATGATATCCGCCAAGACCCTATTTACACTTAATCTCACATTCTGAGGTTCTGGGAGGACAGGAATTTTGGGAAGAGTCTATTCTATTCAGTGTCCTTTCTTCAATCCAACTTGCTACTGAAATTCGATTCCCCAGTCACTGCCTGATCGTACCCTTCCAGGCCTCAGAAACATAAAAACAACTTTAAATGTCCTCACTTCCTTGACCACCATAAGCTGCCTAAGCAGTCTGTTTTCCAATTATAGTTCACGTTAATTTTATTAACTACTTAGAAAAATTATAACCCTGATAAACTATAAACTCCATGGGATAAAAGTCTAATCTGCCTTCTTTATTTCCATTTCCAAGCACGCTGCACAGCTTGTGTGTAGGTGTTCAATTGCTATCCCTTGAATGAAGACACAGTGAGTTGAGCCTCAGTTTTGAGTCCTCTAGCTGACTTTGAAGACTCCTCCATTACCTGTCACCACACCATCTGCTCCCGTCAGCATTTGCTGAGCAAAAATTAGGTGCTCTCAATACATACTTGTTGGTTGATTGATCAGTCCATCAACCGGGTTTCCTGCGCTGAAGCATTTTTAATCTGGGTCTCCGGGGGGGGGTGAGGTAAGGGGCATAAGGGGGGTAAAAGATGGGCAGTAGAGACACTTGATCAGCACTCCCACCTTAGACCTTCTGGGCCCTGCCCAAGGTTTCAATTTGCCTGAGAATCCACTTCTAGTCCTTCAAGGAGATAAAAACAATGACCTTTGGAGCTATGGAATGTGGGGTCCAGGATACGGACATGAAGATTCCTATGAAGAATATGTTCTGAATTAAGATTCACATTTCTCTGCAAAGTTGGAGAAAGGCAGGGTGCTGACCTAAGTCGGAGAGATTCCGGTAACCTGTATTCTCACCTGAATCACCAGTGGGTCTATGACTGTGAAGAAAGTTTGTGAAAGTTAGGCTGCATGGCCACACAATGTCTAACACACCCCACCTTGGCGTGACTTGCACCTGGGTCTTTAAAAAAGGAGGTTCTAAGACTCTGGATGAGGTTGCCCCTAGAATGAAGGCAAAAGTACTGGAAGCAGCTGTTTCTGATGTAGCTAATGATTCTGTCGGTTGGCTCCTGCAGAAAATGTTAAATGTCTACCTAGGCTGCTAACAAAAAACAGAACGAACAGAGGAGAGGTTGGGACACCAGTCACCCTTACTGTGAAATTTGATCATAGGCCATCACAATTGTTACCCACAGCTAAGTCAGCTCCCCTCCCCACCGTTACCCCAAGCTGATATGCCATGAAGCAATGCAGCTGAGACATCGAGTAAGTCAAAAGGCATGTGAATCTACTATGTTATTTTTCCATGTTGGTTTTTCTTTTCTAAGTGTCCTAAGTCACCCATCCTCTCAGCACTTATTTTTTTCAGGGATTACAGAACTAAAGCTGGCTTTATTTTGTTTCAGTTCTCTTGTATCCATTTCAATAGAATCTCTAATACCACTCATTTTCAGATTTTGTGTGCTTAATAGGTTGGGAATATGAGGTCATGTGTCCAAAAAGATAATTATCATTCTGGGCAATGATTGAATGGTTTCATTGTCCTCAAAATATATGGCAGGCAAAAAGGACTTTTGTTATGGCATTACCTGATGTGTGTGTGATTCCCGAAACTTCACATGACTCAATTTGCCATTCTAGGATAACAAAAAGTTAACTTTGCTACAAGGAAAGTGGAATTTTAATAGCAGATATGTCTGTATTATCAGGAAATGCAAGCTATTCAAAAGTCTATTAAGTACTAGTCTATCAGATCCTGGTGAATGAGAGTTTATCACATATGCTTATTAGTTACAGAAATTTATTAATTTCCTAAATTGTCTTCACTTGGAGCTTGGAGGGATGAGAAGCACCCCCATGGCTTTCTGCAGTAAAAACATTGGTTGACGACACTTCTTTCACTGCCTCCTTTAATTCCTGAAGCCATAGAGGGCCCCAGTTTTGTCCTCTCCCAGTAGAATGTGAATTTGAACTGAGGTCATCATTCCCACAACTCTTTGAATCCCAAAAGGATTGACACAAAAGATTCTGGGAAAGAATGTTGAGCTTCAGCCAAAAGCAGGAAATAGGAAATACCAAGAACTAGGTGTGTAGACTAAATGATGACAAGCAACCTAGAACTTTCCTCTTCATTATTTCAACTCATTAAGAGTTGATTGCTGCTGAGTTCAACATGGGCGTCCAAGAGTGGTCCCACTTAGAGGTCTGCCTCATCTGTGTGGCTGTGTAGCGTCCATGGGCTCCAGACTCGCCACTACTCCTGACCCAACTACAGCTGCACCCAAGACAATAGGGCACCGTGGACGGGGTTTATGTTGCCATCTCTGGCCAAGCATATTTCATTCTCTACTCTCCTCCCATCTCTTCCTCAACATCCCCTTCATCTCTCATCACCAACATGTGTCACTGTAGCATTAATAGTTCAATAATAATCAGAGATGAGACCAGTCAGCCAAAAGACCGGATGCAGAGACTCACAAGTTTGAATACGAGTCTCACCGCATCACTTACTAGGTGAGCGATCCTTGGTAAGTGACTGAAAACCCGCCCCTGTACCGCCAAGCCTAAACGTCCTCCAACAGAAAATATAAAACAATACCACGTGATGCAAGCTGAGATTAAAAATGTCTGTACCACATGCCATATTCCAGGGGCAAGGTGGGAAAATGGTTTTTGCTGCTTGAACTTTTGAACCATGTGCTCACATTACAATGATAATCTAAAATAAAATTGATGAAGCACTTTCTGCGTTATCCAGATGGCTTTTTATATTTAAAGAACTGGGCCAGGTGTGGTGGTTCATGCCTATGATCCCAGCACTTTGGGAGGCTGAGGCAGGCAGATCGCGAGATGAGGAGATTGAGACTATCCTGGTCAACATGGTGAAACCCTGTCTACTAAAATACAAAAATTAGCCTGGCATAGTGATGTGCGCCTTTAGTCCCAGCTACTCGGGAGGCTGAGGCAGGAGAATTGCTTGAACCTGGGAGGCAGAAGTTGCAGTGAGCTGAGATCGCACCACTGGACTCCAGCCTGGTGTCAGAGCAAGATTCTGTCTCCAAAAAAAAAGCTGCCATTGCACTTGAATGCCACTGATTGCAAACCAAGTTTGCGCTATCTAATACTAATTTGATTGGCTCTACTAGTGAAAAAAGAATAAAGGGGAAATTAAAACGATGCACTGCTGTCAAATCAATGCCAGTGACTTCATGGTGCCTAGTATTAATGGGGAGCAATTGTGAGACACTTGAGTCATCACACCACATGTAGGCATGGTGAACTGTACCTGTAAAGCAGCATTGAATACTGCTTTTGTGTAGTAAGTTTTGAATCGGTTTCATAAAAATTATATCACCGTTTGCATTTAATGAACTATGGCTTTGTTTACATTTAATTTATTATTAATTTATTTTGTAGGATATTAACAGCAATAAGCATTGGGTGCTAAAACAGAATTTTTCTTTCCAAATATTTTTTTAAAATCATACCAAAGGCTGGGCGTGGTGGCTCATGCCTGTAATCCCAGCACTTTGGGAGGCCGAGGCAAGTGGATCACGAGGTCAAGAGATCGAGACCATCCTGGTCAACATGGTGAAACCCCGTCTCTACTAAAAATACAAAAAATTAGCTGGGCATGGTGGTGTGTGCCTGTAATCCCAGCTACTCAGGAGGCTGAGGCAGGAGAATTGCCTGAACCCAGGAAGCAGAGGTTGCGGTGAGCCAAGATCGCACCATTGCACTCCAGCCTGGGTAACAAGAGTGAAACTCCGTCTCAAAGAAAAAAAAAATACTAAAAATAATACGTCAGATTTTTGTCTGTACTTTAAAGGGATTCTGTGCATAACTAAATTGGAGAAGCATTCCAATAACGTACATGAAATTCTACATAGTAAATAACCCATAGAAGATACATAAGAAGTGCTGAGTTTTATTTTTGGGTGTGTGTGTAATGGTGGTGTATGTTCAGCATGGTGGAGGATAGGAAGAATAAAAGAATAATGAAGAGTCATAAATCTGTCTACTCCTCACTTTTTATGTGTACCTAGTAACAGACTAAGGAAGTTGCTTAGATTGCCTTTCTAATCTTCATAAGTATTTGAAAGCACAGGATATTCTCCACTGTATTACATTGCCTTCCTGCCTTCAAGGATCTGACAATCTACTCAGAAAAGGACTCATGCGTAGAAACCACTCATTTGGGGCTATGAATGTCAAATGCTGAAAGAAAGGTGTATATGAACTCTAAGAGAGGGATCTGTCAGGGTGGTTGTCTGGAAGGTTTCCTGAACTGAGGGTCAGATATGGATTGACAGCATTGCAGGAATGTTCCATCTGTCCCACCAGACCCATTGTTCCCCTTCTGCACCCTCCTCTGGAACCCCGGGAAGCAGCTTTCATAGATGGTAACAATAGCTTCTCTTGCCACCTGCCTGGCTTCCCTTTGGGCTCCGCCAAAGGGATGCCATCTTCTTCTTTTACAGAAACTTGAAAAAAGGATTTCTCCTTCCAGAGGTCATTTTCTTCTGGAAGCCTCTGAGTTTCATGGTCAGCTCACTAGTGGGACTGGCAGTCTAGAATGGAGGGCCCGTGATGGTTCCAGAGCAGTTTCAGAGTGATTTGCATGGTCATGCTTTTCATACATGTAGCCTCTCGATTGCATGCCATGAAGAGGTGTGTCCATTGGTGTTCCCTTAGGAAATGCATTTTTATCATGACCATGTAACATGGGCACATAAGATAGCTACCTGCCAACATCCGAAAGTTGGGTGAAATCAGTCAGAGGAGAAGCCAAAATCTTGGCAAAATCATGAATAGGACACAGGAGGGTGGAAAGACAGAGGTCAGGCTATTTATTCCTTGGTATCCCCCTTCTTGACAAGTTGGCTATTCTCTCTGCTGAAAGCCAGAAGCTGGGTAGGAATGTACTTCCTCAACCCCGATCCATACCACTATTTCTTGTTTATTCTTCAAGTCTTGCCCTCACCTCAGTTAAGTATCTCTTTAGTGGCTTGGCGTGGTAGCTCACACCTGTAATCCCAGCACTTTGAAAGGCCAAGGCGGGCAGATCACGAGGCCAAGAGATTAAGACCATCCTGGCCAACATAGTGAAACCCCCTCTCTACTAAAAATACAAAAATTGGTGTATTGGTCCGTGTGTGGTGTGGTGGTCCATGCCTGTAGTCCCAGCTACTCAGGAGGCTGAGGCAGGAGAATCAATGGAACCCATGAGGCAGAGGTTGCGGTGAGCTGAGATCATGCCACTGCACTGTAGCCTGGCTACAGAGTAAGACTCCGTCTCAAAAATAAATAAATAAATATCCCTTTGGTAAACTCGCCTTCCATTACCCAGTTTTCATATGCATGTTTTCCTCTAGCCACTGCCTGATACACGAAGTGATGGGGTGATGGGGACCCCATACCAGGGATCTCGGGTGGGTGGTGGATAGTGGCTCAGCTAGGCAGGCGCAAGGTATATGTTAAGGTGCAAAGAATGGTGAACACTGAATAAAAATAATAATTATGAGTATTAGCATTTGCAAGCCTGCTTTTACCTGACCAGAAACTAGGATCTTTAGCTCCATAATTTAGAATCCTTGTGACACCATAGCATTACCATTTCCATTTTCCATGGGAGGAAACAGAATCCCTGTTTAAGCCTAAGGCAGTTCAGCTATTAAATGGCATGGTCAAAATTCAACTGAGGGTCTATCTAATTCTCTCTCTGGATGCTCATTGAGACTTCTGTCAACCTCTCAGTGGCAGAAACAGTCTGAGGAGAATAAGATCGATACTGAGCTCAAATACCCAAGTAGGTATCCCAGTATCTGTTGAGGGGACTCAAAAGGAAGAAATGATCTTATTCCACCTACCCTTAGATCAAGAGGGTCCTCTCTCAGGCCACCTCTTAGAGAAAGGGCTAGTGGAGCATCTCTTTTGTACAAGGGACTTCCTTGAGCTCCTTTAAACTGCAGAAAGGAGGCAGAATCAGACTATAGAAACACTCTGGGCTTCTCTGAGTTCATAGCTGTCCATCTTGCACCTGGCTGGCCTGCACGCCTCTGGAGCCTTAAGTCTGGCCAGCAGCAATATCTGAGCTGGGGCCCACCTGCTCCTTGAAGAGCTGAAGTCTCCAGAATGAGCATGCCTTAATGTGATTTCCTTGTGGTTAGGATGCTGAAAAGGCCTCACGTGGCTCTAGCAGAAAATCATGGCATCAGGCATGCAGACCTGGCAAAGAATGTGCTGGAAAACTTGGCCATGTGACAAGCTTGAAGAGATGGGAATAACTTTCTGTATCAATACAATTTATTGTCTTTTCAAAGGTTTTCTTTACATGTTTGTTATTAGATTTCTGGGAAAGACAGTACAGTTTAGTGAAGGGGGTGAAAAACACGGTCTGCCATCTTGAGTATAGCCTAGGAATTTTTTTTTTCTGTATTTCTGTATAAATGTGTATACACATTTTTATTGTAAAAGTGTAGGTTCTGTTTACTTAACGTGCGGTGCATGGACGGATAGACCTGACATCACCTGAGAATGCGTTAGAAATGTGTAATATTGGGCTGACCCCAGATTTACTGAATCAGAATCTGCGCTTTAGCAAGATCTCCAGGTGGTGGAAGGACACAGAGATTATAAAGCTGAGCAGTGTCCAACGGTGTGAAAGTGCCATGAATAATTTCATTAATGTCCTTTTAGCTCAGAAAATTATGGTTTGTCTAAATTTTCATGATCACATCCTATAATACAGTGAAAAATGCTACAAAATAGCCTTTTGCATTCAGCTTCATACAAATAGTAATGATGGTGTTCACCATTATTACTGTGATTGATTGAGTGTTAATTACATGCACTGTGATAAAGGCTTTAACAAGAGTTATCTCATCTCATCCTCATGATGGCCTCCTGCAAAGGAGCTATGTCTCATTTAGAAGTGATGTTACAGAGGCATGTTTTAAACAAAGTATTTCAAATAATTATGATATTTTAAATATTGATACTACTTTGACTGATGACAGTGGTGTTAGCATGTATGGCACACATGCTACAGAGACAGTAAAAACTGCTTTATGTTCATTTTCTAAATCTGAACTTGAAAGGCCGAAGAGGCAAGTGTTATTACTGACCCTCTTAAAAATTGGGGTAAACAAGCTCAGAGGTTAAAAATCTTGTCCAAGGTCACATCTCAAGATCACTGCAGAATCCCCATCTGGATGCCGGCTTGCCTGGCTGCACCACTCACAGTCATCAGGGTGCCTGAAGAGGAATGTGGCATGTTGCTTTCAGTTCTTCAGTGCATCCTTGGGGCCTCACCTCTCTGTCATTGTTGAGCTCCTAGGCAGGCCATTCTTCTCCCAAATCCTTTGTGTGGGAATAGAGAAGGGGATTCACAGCAGTGCCTCCTCAGGGGGGATGGGCTTAGAGAACAGAGGATTTGTTCCTATCTACACAGCAGAGCTGCAGGCATCAGAATCCTCAGACATTCAGACTGGCCAGCCTCGTGGCAACCATCCCAGGACTTTGCAGGGAAGAATGGGCACTGAACTGCAGGTGACCCGACCTGCTAATCGCTGCCTGATTACCAGCTAATCAGTGCCTTGTTTGGGACACTGAATCCCAATTCCCTTTGGACTGGGCTGGGCCTTGGCAGGCAGTCACCTGGTTAATATGGCAGGGGCGAGGCAGGGGGTCATATGCTCCAGTGCACGGAGTGGCCAAAGGCCGCCTTTGGGGAAATGGTCACAGAGTCTGTCTCTCCCTCTCGTCCTGGGCAACCACAGCACTTGTCAACAGCCTAGAAGCGAATTGAGGTGGAGACATAAAGGCTAATGCCTCCTTCCTGAAGCCTGTGGAAAAAACAAGTGAATTGACCTGTAAAGGCACAGATAAAACAAAAGTGTTCTTTTTACAGAATTTCTCAAAAGAAGATATTACATGGGAGGGTGAATTAGCCACCAGCAAGACCCCCATAGCCACCAACTCCATAACCAATATCATCACCACCTCATCCCTCTTATCACTTCCACTGTCACTGTAACCACCCCACCCTCATCGCCACCACCACCTCTACCACTGCCATCACCGTTACCATCACAACTACCACCAGCAATGCTTTCACCCCGCCCCCACCCTCATCACCACCACCACCTCTACCACTGCCATCACCGTTACCATCACAACTACCACCAGCAATGCTTTCACCCC
>NW_016107452.1:2601976-2607591 GCF_001604975.1 Cebus imitator | reverse complement strand
AGCAATGCTTTCACCCCGCCCCCACCCTCACCCCCACCACTACCATCAGCACCAACAATGCTTCTACTCCCACCCCACCCTCACCACCACTATGCCAGCCCCACCATCACAGCCACCACCACCTCCACCACTACCACCAGCACCTCCATTAATACCAACACCATCATTACCACGCCACTACCACCACAGCCACCACCTTCCTCCGCCATCACCACCACCAGTGCCGTTACTATCACCCTCACCGCCTCCACCACCACCACTACCACCATCACCACCATCATCGCCACCAACAATGCTTCTACTTCCACCCCCACCCTCGCCACCACTATGCCAGCCCCGCCGTTACAACCACCAGCACCTCCATTACTACCAACACCATCATTACCACACCACTACCACCACAGTCACCACCCCCTCCCCCACCGTCACCTCCACCACCACCATCACCCTCACCACCTCCACCACCACCACCACCACCATCACTTTTACCATCACCATCACCACCACCGTCATCATGCCCTCTCAACACCACTGCTGCCACCACCATCTCCATCACCACCACCACCACCTTCACCATCCCTCCTTCTGGCCCTGCTGCCATATCACTACCACCACCATAGCTGTTATTACTGTGACAGCTACCACTCCTAACAGTGCTAATCACTGCTACAACCATGACCACAATTATCACTGTTATCACCACCCCACCAGCCCTACTTCTGCCACCGCTAACACCATCACCACTACCAGGTCCACCACCTTCACCAATTAACTCATTACCATCACCGCCACCAAGAACAATGGACGCAACACCATCACTGCTGTCACCACCACCACACCACCACCACGATAGCTGTCATGGCTACCTCACATTGTCACATCCTAAGCAGTTTAGAGTAGCGTTTTTAAAACACTGATTTGAGAGCCACACAAACTTAGGATCTATTCCAGGCAGTACTAATTGTTTGAGTTTAAATAATTAACCTTTGAAACTTAAATTCCCCCAAATTAAAAAAATAGACACAGTGATAGAACAGCTCCTAGGGATGTGGCTCACATGAACATTTATCACAATGCTTGGCCCGTAACTCAATGAAAGTTCACTACCTTCACTATCATTATTTCTACCCCAACCCCTTTTTAATACACAGCTGCTCCTCTGGCATTTTTGCTTGAAAATGGGTTGAGGAAAGAACAATTTATCCCATTATTCCTAAATCTCATGGGACCTTCTAGGCTGTCTTACATCCCTTAGAAGCAGGGCCCTGGTGAGGGCAGTGTGGGTTGAAGAAAGTTCCAGATTTGGACTCAGCTGTCTGGGTTTGAATCCAGATGTGAATTTTAAAAACGATCTGACCTTCGGAGTATCTCTGTCCTCCCAGAGACTCCCTCTTCTAAAAAATGGGGCATGATAATCTTTTCCTTGAAGGATTTGGGCAGTATTCCATGAGATAAGACAGAGAACAGCCCCAGCAGATCATGGGCACAGAGTAGGTACTCAATGCGTGGAATTGCCTTTCATTTGCCGATATTTCAGTTTTGAGTAAATAATTTTCAGGCAGTGGACAATGTATGAACTGCACTAGAGAAACTTCTACTGGGAAATAAAATGCAGTCTTTCTCTCTTCCATACTGAGCTGAGCCCGACGCTCTGACAAGTTCTCCGGGTGTACTGCACAGGTCTAATAAAAGGCACCTTTGCCCGGTTGCTTCAATTCTAGGAAGCTGTTCAATGTTTGACTATATTTCTCCATACTCAGTTGAAAACAGTTCATCAGGTTAGTTCGGTTGAATTATTGCCCCTTAGGAGTTTTCCAAACCCTGGATTTCCTTTAGAGAATGCTGGATTCTGTTCCATTCTTGGAATTCAGCTCCTTACCCCTCTCTGTGACCTTTGATCACAAATGCAGTAAAAATATCCTGGTGTCTCCTGCACTACGAGAGGACTCCCTGGCCTCCTGCTTAGAGATGGAATCTCGTATCTTGTGATTTTTATAGCAAGAATGTTAGACAAGCTATCTGTTTTCCTTCTTCATTTCTATAGTTCAGTCACTGACATTTTGAGCTGACATTAGCAATAATGGATACTCCTAAAAGTATGTATGGTAAGAAAAAGAATGGGGGGAAAAATATCATTCTATCCACTTGCATTTGGCTCTTCCATACTGTGTATGATGTATGACGCGTTACTCAGTAGACTGTGTAACACTTTCAGCACAATTCCATCCATGACCATTTAGCACAGACTATATACAGGGAGTCAAGGGAGAGGGAGACAGTGGTGAATTCTGAACCCACATAAACAAATGCCTTAGAATTAACTTTAGCAAATGCAGCGCCTGGCCGGGGCAATTCTTGAGTCTCCTGAGGAACATCAGAACAGGTAGACTGTTAGCCAGAGATGTAGTCTTTCATGCTCAGTTTTCTTTCTTGTAAAAGTCTAAATTCTTCTACCAAGTGAGAAAGGAAGGATGCAGGAAAGAAAATTTATTGGCAGATAGTCCATGAAGTCTATTTCGAATCGTTTCAGATTTCACTCCCATCTCTACAGTCTTGAGTCTTCTGTTAGGATGAACTGACCCCTCTAATTCTTCACCTACCTGTGGGTAGAATCAAAAGTCGTCTTTGCGCCAACCGCCACATCGAGGGTTTTATTGCCATTTAATTCTCCCAGCAACCCTGATTGCTTGCCTTTTCTTACTTTTTCGCCCAGTACTGCATTTTTTAAAATCTTCACGTACTTTTCTAATTCGTGATTCCAGATAACTGTTTCTAACTGCTGCATGGTATCCCATAAAGGGCACCTCTTCAATTTTCTTCCCCATTTCCTCAGCTAAGGACCCCCTGGTTGCCTCTCTGGCCCAGCAATCACAGGTCATGGCTGCATAAAATCCTCTTAGATTCCCTGTTCTGTACCCAAGTGAGGATTCTTTGGGATATTCTAAAAGGGGAACCACTAATTCGAATGTACATAGATGCTCAGTTTTTGTGAGCTTATCCTTTAGATTGGCTTCACTTCTGTAATCCTAAGAGTTGGACATGAAGAATCATGTGTTCTCACATTTTAGACTTGGCATTATCCAACTTTCCCATGTTTAGCAATCTGATCAGTATAAAGGTATATCTCATTGGATTTCATTTGCTTTTCCCTGATTTTGAGCTTTGCATCATTATGTGAACCATGTGGATTTTTACCTCTATGATTTATCTGTCATATTCTTTGCCTCTGTTTATTTTTGCTTGTTTTTTTAATTATTATTATTTTTTTTTGAGACAGAGTCTTGCTGTGTCACCCAGGCTGGAGTGCAGTGGCACAATATTGGCTCACTGCAACCTCTGCCTCCCAAGTTGAAGTGATTCTCCTGCCCCAGACTCCTGAGTAGCTGGGATTACAGGCGTGTGCCATCATGTCCAGCTAACTTTTGCATTTTTAGTAGAGACGGGTTTTAACCACGTTGGCCAGGGTAGACTGAAAGTCCTGACCTCGGGTGATTCATCCTCCTCAGCCTCTTAGAGTGCTGGGATTCCAGGCATGAACCACTGTGCCTGGCCCTTTTTTAAAATTATTATTATTAATTTATGAGAGACAGGAGTTTGTTCTGTTGCCCAGACTGCAGTGGATTAGTGTGATCCTAGTTCACTGTAACCTTGAACTCCTGGGCTCAAGTGATCCTCTCACCTCAGCCTCCTCAGGTAGCTTGGACTACAGGTGCACACCACTACACCTGGCTAATCTTTTTATTTTTATTTTAGTAGAGACTGGATCTCACTATGTTGTTCAGGCTGATCTTGACCTACTGGCCTCAAGTAATCCTCCCACCTGGGCCTCCAGAAGTGCTAGGATTACAGATATGACCTGCCATACCTAGCCCTTTCTGATGAATTTTACAATCCTTTTTTTAACTTACATGTTACCCTCATAAATCCTGTACTGATTCTTAGTCAGTTGTAAATGTTGCAAATCTTGTGTTTCAGTTTTTAACTTCATTTTTACTGTCTTTCATCAAAAAGAAATCCTCAACTATTGTGTCATCAAACACATCACTGTTTTTTTGCCTTATATTTGGTAATTTTAGGTCTTCTTTAGAAAGTTTCTTCCCCTCTCTAAGTTGTAAAAACACTCTTCTAAATTTTCTTCCCTTAACCATATAAGTTTTCCTCTCATATTTGATACCATATGCATGTGGAATCTACCTTTGTGTACTATAGAAATATAGATGTTATTGTTTTCCAAATGGTAAGCCAGCTTCTCGGTACCATCTACTAAATAATTCAACCATTCCCAATGATTTTTATGCCATGTTAAACATATTTCAAATCCTCATGTATAAATAGGCCTGTCTTCTAGGCCTCTGTTCTATTCACTGGTGTCTGTTCCCAAGCCAGAACCAGACCGATTTTACGATGATGGTTTTGTAGGAGGTCCATATTTTGTAGGATACGCCCCTCCTCCACGCTCCCCTTCTTCGCAGTTGGCCTAGCTCTCTGGGGGAACTTTACTCTTCTGTATCCACTTTAGCATTAATTTTTTTCTGTATTCTACAACAATAAATTTTTAAAAATGCATGCAGCTGGAGTTTTTGTAGCAATTGCATTGGGTTTGCTTTTCATCCTTTAAATTAACCAAGATGTTTTTCTTCAGGTGTTGTTCAGGTGTAAGCTGAGTCTTGGAGACATGCTCTCATTTCACATTTTGAGCCAAGCGTAAAGGGTGTAACTGCAGAGGAACTGGCTCTTTCCTCCTGATCAGCACCGTCTCAGGGCGTCCAGAGAAGCCTTCGATTTGGTGCTTGGTTGGGGTAGAACGCCTGTTCCCTTCTTGAGTCATGACTCTGCTCAGGAAACTGTGCCTCAGGGCTCAGATTTCCCCCCATTTAAGCTTGTGGCTTCTTGGCCTGGAGCTTGTTCCCTTCCCAAAATGTTTGTTAGTGCAGTGGCTTTTTATGGCAGTTTATGGAAAAATTAAGGGGCAGGGGAGATGACTGTAATCTGCAAACCAGTCCGTCTTTAACCTTCGTTTACTGGAATTTGAGTCCTCTGCATACCTTGTTAGCAGAAAAAAAAACTTCAAATATATTTTTTTCCGTCCAAGCTCACAATTGGAATGTTCTTTACCTCTTAACTCAGGCCAGGACAAATGTGGCCCAGGCTCGGAAAAACAGCCTTTTAGTTAAAAGGGTTGTACGGCAGCCTTTGCACAACAGTACGACTGCAGTTATCTCCATGTGGATCTGGAGGGGCCTGGCCTGTGAGAATCAGGGGACAGAGGCCACTTCATCCTGCAGAGTTGCTCAGGCAGACCGTGTAGGTGAACTCACCCCTCAGTCCCTGAGCCTCTTTCCAGCTTTAAAATCATTCCTGCGAAACTATTGGATTAGAAAGGAGCCCTCCAGAAGGTGCCAGTTTCTCTGCTTTTGGAAAAGGGGGCCAGGAGAATTATGATAAAACCTGGTCCCAGATAAAGGGTGGGAAGTCAGAGATATTGGCTGTGGTACTAGCAGAGGAAGAAAGGCCAAAACAAGGTCTTCCAGACATGTCATGTTTTTCTTAGAACTAGGGCCTATATTACACACAAATTTGAGATTATCTCTGACATTTATCTAACATTATCTGTG
>NW_016107452.1:2579476-2596976 GCF_001604975.1 Cebus imitator | reverse complement strand
AGTTGTGAGGATTACACAACATAAGCAGTTAACAGAAGTGTATATTGAGTCTTCCAGGTTGCAGGTCCCCTATACTCTAAAACTCACTCCTGCTTTCTGGATTTTACAGTGTCACAAAGAAGACAAATAATCACTGCTCGATAGCGTAATTATGAGACAAATAATCATAAGGCAGAAATATGAGCATGGATTATATGGGCCAATCAGGGTGAATGTCGGCTGTGACCTCAGATCAGGGGTCTGGAAGTCCACTGTGGAGCCTGACAATCAGCCAGTTGCCTGATTTTGGAGTAATGGGGAGTGGGCAAAAGGTGATGTTCTGGAGAGGGCCAGTGTGGCCAGGGCTTGGCACTGGGGGCTCAGAGTAGTAATAAATCATCGACAGTTATAAAAGTATTATATTCAGTGTTTTAACTGGTAAGCATACAGTGAGGTGCACAGTTTTACTGTCTGCCATCAGCTCTGAGAATGACCATGGTGGGAACAAAGGGTGAAATGACCTCACTTGTTTAGAGGATTTGAGAAAGCCTTCTCTGACAGAGACTATAGTATAAAACAGGAAGGTAAGTAGAGGTTGTGAAGGTGAAAAGAGGCGGGAAAAGCATTTTATCACAAGAGAACTGCCTGTGCAAAGACCCTGAGACTAGAGAAGGCGTGACATATTCAGAGATCCGAGAACCATATGAGGACACTAAAGTAGGGAGAAAAAGAGACAGACTGCGGCCTCTCTACGTCACGGGAAGGATTTGGACTTTTACGGGCTAGAAAGAAAAGAAGCAAAAACAAAACAAAAAAGAAAGAAAGGAAAAAGAATTGGCCTTTTAGATACACTGCATAGGAATTTCCAGGACGGCCTAACCACGGAGGTCTTCAAATGATGTTATGGAAGATCCTATGAAGGGAAGAGCAGCATGCATTCCCCATGAATGAAGGACAATTCTTTGTGTCTCCTCTCTATTTTCAGTTCTTACAGCAGTATCTGGCATAGAACTGGCAACTTAAAAAAAGGGGTTAATCAACCAAGAAGAAATGGGTAGAGTAATGCACAGACCACCTGCCTACAGGTACCCGTGGGAGCTTGTTATAAATACCATCTCCAGGACCCACCCAAGCCCTACTGCTTCCCACTCTTTCAGGGTAGGCCTTGAAATATGAACATTAACAAGCTAAGAGATTCTGAGATTTTGTCAAATTTGAGGCTTTCAATTATAAAGACAGAGAAATCAAAGCAAAGGAGGACTCAAGATACAAAAATCTGGACAACATCCACCACTAGGAGAAAGAAGCATGTGATTAACAAGGAGAAGCGAAGGGAAAGCAAAAGTAGCTAAAAATGATCGCAATCCATTCGGATCCTCTCCGCGTTCAGTGTCTCACTTTCTCTGCAATCCGTTCCTAGTTGTACTGGTCTACTTCCTGGGGGTAATAAGCTCCGTAAGTTTGCTACCTGGTAGAGAAAGCCTTATTTAATTTTCTTTTGAGCACCAAATGGCATCTACCTTTATGAAATAAGTTTGACACGCATTGATGAGACTCCTAGTGTATGCAACTTGCACTGAGGCCCAGGGGTATAACCATTAGTAAGATGCAGTCCCCGCCATGGAAGCACCCATTGCCCATGTGAAAGACTCACGATAACAGCAACAGCATCAACATCAGCAGTCCATGTGCTGAGAAGCGGTCAAAAGGTGGATGGTGTGAAGGTAACCAGAGCATCGCAGAGGAGTGGAGTAAGCCTACTCAGCAACCCAGGAAGGCTTCTCGGAAGTGGTGGCACATGAAGACTAAAGAGGAATTTGCTAAACATAGAAGACAGGTAGAAAGAAGGGTTTGGGAGAGAAAACTGACATCTGATCCCTGTGGTCTATATGGGCATTCGCCCATGGTTACTGGGCATGATGAACATGGACAGGCAGATGAGGATGGAGAAGAGGACTTAGGATTGTGGGTAGAGCTTGGCAGACTTTACCTGTTGAGAGCCATGAAGGTGGCACACCAGCAGGGCTGAGAAGAGAGCTGCCCCTTCCTCCCATGCTGCCAAGGCCTCCAGCCCAGTGCCTTGGAGGGCAGAGCCTGGAGAGAGGGAGTGAGCAAAGCCAAGTCCTAGCACCCCCGCCCTGTGACTCACTCTTGGCCTTTTGAGCTCTAGCCTTTGCCGAGAAGCCCGGAGGTGCTCGGGGAAGCTGCTGGGAAGTGAGCCCTGGGCTGGGCCAAGGCCACCTCTGCCCTCCCTTTCCGTCCGACACAGAGGCTGGGGCAGACAGTAGACAAGCACTCCTGGGGCTCTAAGATGACATCAATTGCAGGAGAAAGTCAAGGGATATGCATGCCAGCTGAGGCTGACTGAGGGCTGTGAAGTTAACTATTATAAGATGGGGAAACTGAGTCTTAGTGAAGGAACAGAGTTGCCATACAGTGAGATCTGAGCCAAGTTTGCAATCATTCCCAGACCTCCCGATGTGTTTGCACTGTTGCGTAGAGTGTCTCCTTTTGTCAAATAAGAATAAATGAGGCTGACATAAGAATTCAGGCTTCAAGGTGTTTTGGTTGACTGAATGGTTTATCCCAGAGGCTGGTAAACTATGTCTCACAGGCCAAATCTAGACATGACCATCTATGTATTGTCCATAGCTGCTTTCATGTCGCTTCGCCCAGTTGAGTCCTTGCAACAGAGCCTATACAGTCCACAAAGCCTAAAGTGTTTACTCTCTGGCCCTTTAGAGAAAAAAAGTGTTAACACCTTGACTAACCCAATGCTTCTCAGATTTTAGCATGCCTGAGAATCTGCTAGGGACCTAATATGAAATAGTTGGTGCATTCAGAGGAAGTCCTAGGAATCTGAAGGTAATAAGAGTCTAGGGATTTTGATGAAGATAACTCAAGACCACACTTTCAGAAATGTTGCCCTATCCTTGGCTCAGAGGAGACGGTGCTGACTCGAGGAACATCCGGGGCTTTGGGCACCAGGTCTGCAGTTCAGCCTACACCGGGTGAGATATGCAGGCTCCTTTACAGAGGTCCAGAGCTCCTCAAGCTTCCACAGAGAAAAGTCCCAGGAGGTCTCTGCAGGGTTACTGACTTGGAAGGCAGAGAATCCTGGCCAGAGGAATACCCTCTCTTACCAGCTGTGTGGGTCTGGTGGAGGCATTTTCTCCCTGGGTTTTAGCATTCTCATCTGTAAAATGAAACACTCTAATCCTATTTATTCAATGTCTTTCTGTCCTACGGTTCCAGATCTATTTGTGTGTGTGTGTGTGTGTGTGTGTGTGTGTGTGTGTGTGTGTGAGAGAGAGAGACAGAGTCTCACTCTGTCACCCGGGCCGGAGTGCAGTGGTGCCATCTCAGCTCACTGAAACCTCCACCTCTTGGGTTCAAGTGATTCTCCTGCCTCAGCCTCCCGAGTAGCTGGGAGTACAGGTGTGTGCCACCACACCTGGCTACTTTTTGTACTTTTAGTAGAGATGGAGTTTCACCATGTTGGCCAGGCTGGTCTCAAACTCCTGATCTCAAGTGACCCACTCGCCTCGGCCTCCCAGAGTGCTGGGATTACAGGCCTGAGCCACAGCACCCGGTCTGGTTGCTGATCTATTATAACGAATGATACACTAATACCAGTGTCACTGACATGCCCATAACGTTGGCAGAATACCAGGAAGTAACAATGTGGCTCGACATCTGCTCTCTCATTCCAAGTCTCAATGGCCAACAGAGTTCATGAAAAGAGACCACATGGAACGCTGGGGGAAAGGGGAAAGTTGTTGAGAAAAAAAATGAATACCCTTTACTGCCAACGAGCATTTATTCACATAATTAACCATTAGACAATCATCTTTTGTTGAGGACATATGATAAGCATTGTGAGTACAAAGAATTATTATTGGCTCTGCACTGAGGGGCTTATACTCCTGAAGACCCATGATCATTTTGGCATTTACAATACCTGTGGCTTTAATTTGGCTCAGTGGTTACAGAGAAAGAGAGGAATATTAATGTTTTGTGTTAATTCGAAACACTTAAATGTGTTCAGTGTTATCTGTATTAGCTACAAATATTTGTAATAACTTACCACACACCCAACCATAGAGGACTGGTGTTTAACTAAATGAAAAACTTTCAAACCGTACAACAGTATGCAGCTGTCAAAAATGGCGTATACAGCAAGGTCTCTCAACATTGATGCTGTACTGACATTGGGAACTAGAGCATTCTTTGTGGTGGGCAATGCCCTGTGTACTATGGGATGTTCAAGCAGCATCCCTGGCCTTGACCCACTAGATGTCAGAAGCAAAACCCCTACCCCCAATTAGTTGTCAGTAATTGTGACAATCAAAAATGTCTCTACACATTGTCCAATGTCCCCTGGGGGATAGAATTGCCCCTTGTAGAGACTTACTGGTCTGCAGAAAATTTTGAATCATCCTAGAAATTACGTACACAATTATAGGCAAGAAAAACCAACAAAAAAAGAAAGCTGAGCAGAGTGTGTGCTCTTCTCTGTAGAAAATAATAGTAGAAGGAGGATGAGGAAAGAGCAAAGAAGGGGGAAAAAGAAGGATAGAATAAAAAGAAAAACATAGTGACACAGAAAGGACTGAAAGGAAATAGCCCAAAAGCCTAAAAATAGCTGCTTCTCAGTGGTGAGATGATAATCACTTAGATGTTTCTATAAACATTCTGAACATTCTATCATGATCTGAACATTCTACAATAACTGCATATGATTTCGATAAACAGGAAGAACATGTAAAGGAAACAAGTTAAAATACTGAGAACTTGCACAAAGACAGACATTATTTGTGATTTATTTAGGTGTCATTTACATTAGCTACAAAAATTGGTAATAACTTCTACATCCAACAATAGAGCACTGGTGTTTAAATTAAAAAAAAAAATTTCAAACCGTGGAATAATATGCAGCTGTCAAAAATTACATCTACGGCGAGGACTCTCAACATTGTCATTTTATTGACATGGGAACTAGATATTGCTTTGTGGTGGAGGTGGCCTTGGGTACCTAAGTTAAAATACTGAGAGCATGCACAAAGGTAGACATTATTTCTGATTTAAGTTGTTATTTATATTAGCTACAAAAATTTATAACCTACACATCCAAAAAATATATAAAATGAATTACTCAAATCCTATTTATTCAGATCCCTTTGGACTTTGCGTGTCTGGAAATTACGTCTTTTGAGCATCTATCTTGGGCATGCGGTTATGGGCCTGTGTCTGAAATGTGGAATCCGACTACACGGGAGGACGTCTTAGTGGTTCTGTTTGCAGGGGAGTTGCCCCCATCCTCAACTTACAGTGGATTTGAATGAAGTCACATTGATCTTGACAATCATATACATTTAACATTGATGTAAACGTTTTCTCTTTCATTCCAATTGACATATTATACAGGCCCTCAGACCTTTCTAGAATTTGCCCCACTAATTTCTGAGAGGCTTCAGGGGATGTCCTGTGGAATCATCAAGTTGTCCTTGGGACTCTGTCTAAACATTTGTTGATGATCTTTGTCAGAAAGACACTGGAACATGGCACCTAACCCACAGTATTGCTGTCTATTCGTGTTGATGTCTGCACCAATGCTGCCGCCTCCGAGCTGCTCCTGAGGCAGTTAAGTCCCGAGATGCTATACTACTTTATGTCCCAAAGCTCTCATGCTTCACTGCCTGGGCCAGCTGGTAGAAAAAAACGAAACAAAACAAAACTCTGATTCTGACTCTACCATCTCCTTCCATAATTCTTGAGCTCTATAGCAGAAACTGACAAGCTTTGTTTTTACTCTAAAGGGCCATATATTTCTGTCGGTGTCTACTGCGTGGTTTCTGTTGCAATTTCTTAACTCTGCCATTATAGCAAGAAAGCTAGCACAGGGAATACATACAAAAATGGGCATGAGTGTTCCAATAAAACTTGACTTGTAAGCTGGGAACAGTGGCGCATGCCTGTATCCCTAGCTATTCAGGAGGTTGAGGTGGGAGGATTCCTTGAGCCCAGAAATGAAAGAACAGCTTGGGCAACA
The DNA here is from genome assembly GCF_001604975.1 of Cebus imitator. Lineage (NCBI taxonomy): Eukaryota > Metazoa > Chordata > Mammalia > Primates > Cebidae > Cebus > Cebus imitator. The sequence continues at coordinate 2,590,945 of NW_016107452.1, read as the reverse complement.
TAGTGAGATCCTGTCTCAAAAGAAAAAGAGACAAAACAATTCCCAGACTTTGAAACTTGAATTTCATAGGATCATTTTCTGTCATGAAATTGTATTCTTTTTAAATATTTCTTATCATTTAAAAATCCAAAAGCAATGATTCACGCATAGTTCAAAGTTTTTAAGTGTTAAGTGTCAGGCTAGATTTGGCCTAGCGGGGCTTGGCATAGTAGCCCCTCTGGTACAAGCTCCACATGTTCTCACTCATAGGTGGGTGTTGAACAGCGAGATCACATGGACACAGGGAGGGGAACATCACACACAGAGGTATGTTGGGGGGTGGGGGACTGGGGGAGGGACAATGGGGGGCAGGGAGGCTGTGGAGGGATAACACTGGGAGAAATGACTGATATAGGTGATGGAGAGAGAACTACCATGGCATGTGTATACCTATGCAACAATCCTGCAAGATCTGCACCTGTATCCCAGAACTTAAAGTACAATAATAAAAAAAATAGCCTAAGTTAGTTTTAGTCTTAAGAGGTAATGATACAAGATGATCTGGAGATTATTTTTTTCTCTCTTTTCAGATTTTGATGATTAATATTTAAAGTAAAAATATTGAAATATAGAAATAAAACACTTGATTAAAAAAAGAAGAAATGAATATTTTCTACATTTTCTTCTTTTTTTTTTTTTAATATATGGAACACTATGTAGCCATATAAAGGAATGAAATCACGTCCTTGGCAGCAACGTGGTTGCAGCTAAAGGCCATTATCCTAAGCAAATTAATACAGGAACAGAAAAATAAATACTTCATATTGGCGCTTATAGGTGGAGGCTAAACACTGGATATTCATAGACATAGAGATAAGAATGATGGACACTGGGGACCACTAGAGGAGGGAGGAAGGGAGGGCACCAGAGTTGAAAAACTTACTCTTGAGTCCTATGCTCACTACCTGGGTGATGAAATGAATCGTATCCTAAACCTTGGCATCATGCAGTATAACCAGTTAACAAACCTGCACATGAATCCTCTGAATCTTGAAAATAGTTGAAATTATCTTTTGTGAAAAGGAAAAAAAAAAAAAAAACATTGCTCAGTTAGAAGATGCAAAGAACAACTCCTTGCTGTTTTCAAAATGCAAACATGGTTTAAATGTTCATTTAAGGAAATTCATGTTCTACAGAAAGCAATGTTTTCTTTGGACCAACGAAGCTAGACTTTAATTGGAGACATGGAGCCCAAGCTTTGGTAGAGTTGCCCAAGGTGCTCTCCATCATGGCCATCTCTGTTACAAAAATAACCAATCAAAATGTATCACGTTTTACTTAAGTCTGTCTGTTCAGGAAGTCGTGTTTGAGACAAAAGATTCAAAAGCAGCTTGGAAATGAAACTTTGATTTCAAAGCAGTTAGTACGTATCACTCTCTGGCTATGTGTCAAGTACTTCCCTGGGCATCTTTGCATAGAATACTGTATTTAACGCACAGGATAGCACAAGAACAGCCCAAAGATATTATCATTCCTACGTCATGGGCAAAGAGAAGGAGTCTCAGAAAGTAACTCGTACCAGGCAAGGTAGCAGATGGGAGAGTTTAAGAGTTTTGGAAATGGACAGTGTTGATTTTCTTCAAATCCTGGGTCCCTTTCTCATGGCCTTTGTGAGCCTAGAGAAGCCATTTAGCCCCTTTAGTCCAAAAATCTTCATTTGTTAGGCAGACAACAATAACACCAACCTTCTAGCATTGCTGGGAGGATGAACAAGGCAACCTTGTATAGTCCTGGGAAGAAGAAGTGAGTTCTGTTTCTAAATATTCTTCTGACTTACACCTACACCAGGTCGCAATGAACAGATTCAGGATCCCAACCTTGCCTTCTCAATTCCAAGTCCAGTGGACTTTGCGTTGAGTAAAATGAGAAGTACATACTCTGTAGCAGTTTCCTAGGAGAAAATTTTCTCACCCAGGTAAAAAAGAAGATGATTATTCAAGTACCTTCTGGAAGTGGTAATATCTTTAATTTTCCTCGCCCTTAAACGTTATATTTAGACATTGAATAATCTCACAGATTTAAGGTTAGGAATCAACTAGATCTTTCTTGCTCTCTCTTTCATGACTTCTTCTGTGAGACCCAGATTTTTCACAGTGAGTTAAGATAACCACAACTACTGGGTTGGTTGGTTTGCTTGGCTGTTTGAGACAGGGCCTCACTCTGTCACCCAGGCTGGAGTTCAGCGGTGCAGTCATGGCCCACTGTAGCCTCAACCTCCCAGGATCAAGGGATCCTCCTGCCTCAGCCTCCCTAGTATCTGGGACTATAGGTGGTCACAATCATACCTTGACATTTTTTATTTTTTTATTTTTTAGAGACAGAGTCTCATATGTTGCTCAGGTTGTCTTGAACTGCTGGGCTCAACTGATCATGATGCATGCACCCTTGACTTCCCGAAGTGCTGGGATTACAGGCATCACACGCTGTGCCCAGTGATGCCTACTTGTAAATATTTTTACTGCCCTCTGAATCCCAGTGCTTGAGCAGCTCTGACTTAGCACACTATCTGGCTCTTGGCAGTTGCTTGGTAAAGAGTCTCTGTTCATACAAGGACCAAAGAATAAAGAGTGCATCAAGGAAAGTGATATTTTCCCCAAATAATTATTTACTGAGTAATTCCACTCATAAGTTCTTAAACAGATGACCATTGTGATTCTCCTTATTTAGCACCCCCTACATGACGTGAAAAGATGTAAAACATAGTGAGACCCTGCATTATATAAATAACCCACATTCTAAGGCTTCAGCCCACAGTTTATTTTAGGTTTCATTCTGTAGTACTTGCCATCTAGGATCAGGTACACTGAAAACCATTGTCCCTTCCTCATGAGGCTGGAAGGTATCATAGAGACAAGCCTGTCACAGTCAATATTAAATTGTCTGTTCACTCAAGCCTGGAGTACATTCTGAGGATATGCTACGTATCACCAGCCAAGGACAGCCAAATTCGACCCGCCCTGGCCCCCCTACCAGACTCAGAAGATTCACATTTTTTCAGTTGGAATGGCCCAAGGCGTCTGGGCCATGGCATAGGCTGAGTTTCCAACCCTGAATTTCTCCTTTTGACTCCAGTGCTATATTGGGAACGTTATCTTCTAGAAAGCAAATAAAAAGAAGGCCCCTTGACTCCTAAGGGTCATTTCCGAATGCACATGCACTGCTCCAAGAGCAATGGAAAACAGCTGTGGAATTCCAGCTGCTGCTCTGAGTGGTAAGAGGGAAGCCACCAGGCTTGCGTGGGCTCCCTTTGGTAGCCATGTATCTCAAGTGGCTTTTGTTTTTGAATGACAAGATAGTGCATGTGCTTCTCATGTTTTCTTAATTGCATGTCATCCGCAGCCCCAGCAGAAGCCCTGGCAATCTAAACTCTAAAGGACAGCTCAGTGCACCCAGAAGTTGAGCCAGTGTTAGGAAGATTGCCAAAGGATCTTTGTGGGTTTCTCATAAATATCACAGGGCACAGATGATGCTGAAATAAGGAAAACGGATAATCCAAACTACCCGTGATAGAACAACAACAAAAAATCTTTTAAGATTCCAGAAAAAAATTTAATCACACAATTAGATTTTATTTTTAAAAAATATAAAAGGAAATGTCTTTTTCATTTCTTAGAACAAAAATGATTGCAAGCAAGATATAGAGGAAACTGAAAACGTTTTGCTTACTTTGCCAGCTATTGGTGAGAAAGAAAGGAAAGAAAGTAATAGAGAAGAAAGACAGAAAGAGAAAGAAGGGAAGGAAAAAAGACATGATGGAAGAGAGAAAGAGAGAGAAAGAAAGGAAGGAGGGTGGGGGAGAAGGAGGGAGGTGGAAAAGAGAGAAAACTAGACAGGAAGAAAGGGAGGAGGAAAGGAGGGAGAGAGGGAAGAAGTGAAGCTGCCTTCTTCATCAGGTAGAGGAGGCCCAATAATTACGGACTATGATACTTTTAGGGTTCCACATAAATCTTTTAACTTTATTTTTCTTTAAAATCAGAATTAAAAAGTGAATATAATAACAAATATGTAGTATTGAATCCTGCCTGCATCATGTTTATCCTTATACCAATGCAGTCATAAAATGCAGTTTAATTTATTTAATGGAAAATGTGGCCCATTAGTCTAGAGTGCCCAGAGCCTACAAAAGTCATAACACAGTCTTTGGAAAGAGGAAAGGGGAGGGGAGAAGAGAGGAGGGAACTGGGTGCAGCAAAGGAAGAGAAGATAGAAGGGAAATACGGTAAGATTGTGAGATTTTGTGTTTGGTAATGATGATTGCTTAAAGATTCTTCCAGTGGTAGCTTCTAAATGGTTATCCAGTTAGAGAACCTGGTTTAGAGACTTGGATGCAATTATTTACAAGTTGTATTTTAACTTTCTGGTGATCATTAATGCACTGGGGAAAGATTTACAAAGGCAGTAAGTTACTGTAACTTATCCCGTGTTTCCTGGTCTGTCTTGTAGCACATTTGTGGCTTTAGATTACTTAAACACTTTTAAGTCATATTTATGATCTTTAAACTTTAAGGAAACTAAGGACAAAGGAAAATCTTCACCCTCAGAAGAACAGGCTTCCTTTTTGTGATGTAGTAAATTACTGGGTCCTATGCTGCTTTTCCTGAGTAAGGGACGGTTGCTAGTTAAGGAACTTATAAAAGCACTGGCCTTCCTGGGCGTCTCTCATCCTTTAACACTTTTTTTTTTAAGCATAAATATGTATTTTACGTAAGGGTTCTGTGACACAGAAGCCCTCATCAGGAAATAAAACGTCAAAGAGGCAGTAAGAGTTGAATACTTATATACTGAATTGGACAAAGGGTAGTAAATGATGAAAATGTGGTAAGACAAAGAGGCTGTGGCTAGGGCAGAAAATGGTGGAACAACAGGAAGATAAGAGATATGTTTTGGGTGTTCGTCCCCTCCCAATCTCAGGTTAAAATGTGATCCCCAGTGTTGGAAGAGGAGCCTGGCTGGAGGTGTTTGGGTCATGGGGGCAGATCCCCCCTTTAATGGTTTGGCGCTGTCCTAGTGGTAGTGAGTTCTCAATCAGTTTGCAGTAGAGCTGGTTGTTTAAAAGAGCCTGGACCCTCCTCCTCTGTCTGTTGCTCGCTCTCACCATGTGATATATGGACAGACTCCCCCTTCTACTTCCGCCACGACTGTAAGTTTCCTGAGGTCTCACCAGAAACAGATGCTGGCACCAGGTTGCTTATATAGCCTCAAGAACAGTAAGCCGAATAAGCCATTTCTGTACAAATTACCCAGCCTCGGGTATTACTTTATAGCAATACAAATGGACTTTTTAGATTTTCATTTTCAAAATCCTTAGTCCAAGTAGTCACTGCCAAGTCTGGCCCCCACTCTTCCACTGGCAGAGGGGGCCCCATGAATTCTTTGGAAAGCTGTTTCTCTGGGGTCCATCTAAACCTTTACAGACTGAATGCAGAAAAGAAGAATTTACTGTAAGAATGTGTTCTTCCAAGATATTACCATGAAACTCAGTTGAACCATTTGATTCATAGGCAAATATTTAGGTAAGTTGCTCTGTGCCTCAGTTTCCCCATTTGAAAATGTGATAAGCAGCACCTTCTATGCAAAATTATTGTCAGGATTGAAATTAAATTATGTGTATAATGCACTTAGCACATGCTTGACAAGTTTTGGGTGCCAATTAAATGATGGCTATCATCATTAGTTATTTAATTGTCATTTTTTGTCAATTATTAAAGAGATGATATTTATTGTTCAAAAATTAAAAGTCCTGAAAAGTGTAAAGAACAAAAAGAAAATCGCCCATAATCGCTTGACCTAGGAGCAATTAATTTGACATTTTGGCATATCCCTATCCCACTCATATGTTGGATAGCATTTTAGATACAAAGTATTGAAACTAATAGGAGGGCTTCATACAAAAATCAATTGTGTTCTTATTCACCTGACATCACATGATTATAAAATGTATTTATTAAATTAGGTGTGATTTATAATGGCAACCCAAATAATAAATACTTAGAGAAAAAAACTAACAAAAATGTACGCTTTTCATAGAGAATAGAAAATGTTACCTTACATCATAAAATAAAATCTCAGTATCCGAAGATACAGATCATAGTTATAGGTGATCATATTATAAACTAACAGTTCTTCCCAAATGAATATCTATTTAAATTCAAAGTAATTCCTATAAAACCCCAACAAAAAAACTTGAAAAGATAGTACTAAAATTTCATATGAGAGATAAAGAAAGCAGGAATAAAAAATATTTAGAATAAGTAGAAAAGAGTAAGGGATTTACCAAGTATCAGGTTTATTAGAAATCTATAGGAATTGGGACATCACTATAAGGTGAAAATATAGACCAATGGAATTGAATTTGAAGCTCCAAAACAGACCCAAGCATTTATGGAAATGTAATGTAGAACATAATGGCCATAGAAATCAGTGAAGGGACAGTGAACTACATAATCAATAGTCCTGATGCAGCTAGTTTTCTAAAACAAGATAAATAGAACCATTCACTTTGTCACTCCACACACAAAACATTATTTCCAAATGGATTAAGACCTAAATGTGAAAAGCAAAACTAAAAATTTAGTCAAATATACAGAAGAGTAGTATCTTTATGTCTTGTGATAGCAGATTTCTCAACCATTTCTCAAATGCATTATTATTTCTTTAAAAACTTTACTGATAACTTCGCCTTTATTAAAATGTGAAAATTCTATATAACAAAATACTTTAAAACAAAGCCAAAAGGCCTCAGAGAAGATATTAGCAACGCATTATCAAAGGGTTGATATACAGAATATTTTACAATTAATTAAGAAATGCAAAGACGGCAATAATAAAATGAGCAAAACATATGAATGGGCAAGTCATAGAACAGAAAATCCAAAAGACCAATGAGTGGGTGAAGAGATGACCAATCTCATTAGTAATAAAGAAAATCCAAACAAGACACTAAGGTACTGTTCCACACACATAAGATAGTTTCAAATTAAAAAGTCTAACAATACCAAGTATTGGCAAGAGTGCGGAACAAAGCAAATTCTCATACTTTGTTATTGGATGTGTAAATTTGTACAATCATATGGGAGAGTAGTTTTGCAAAGCCTAGCAGAATTGAAGATAGGCATAGCTGAGACCCGGCAATTTTACTCCTAGGAATATGCCCTGGAGAAAGCCTTGTATGTGTGCATGATGTGCAGTTACTGGACTGTTGAGTGCTATAACCTAGGATGTTCATAATAGCCAAAAGTGGAAAGCCCTGCAGATACCCATCAATAGGAAAATAGATAAATGAATTGCATATTTATGCAGTAAAATACTCCTCAGCAGATAAAATGAATCAACTAGAAATATATACATAAGAAAATTAATTAATCTGCCAAAGGTAATATTACATAGGAAAAGAAAACTGCAGGAAGTTATTGGTTACATAAAATTTCAAATACAAAACCTGTTTGTATTCTGTTATGGGTATTTATATATTTAGTAAAAGTATAAAATTATGAAGTAGATTATTAATCAGCAAATTCAGGGTAGTTACTTCTGGGAAGAGACTGAGAAGAGCACAATGAGGGAAATTCGATGGATTTCAATTGTCTTTTTAATAATGCATCATTTAGGAAAAAATGGAATGCATCATTTAGGAAAAATATGGCAAAGTAAAACACTTTAACAAAGTTGAGTGATGAATACACTGGCTAAGTTATGTCATTCTCTGAATTTTTATATATTCTTTAAAGATTTCATAATATGAAAAATATTTTTAAAGCTTACAACAAATACCTATTACAATTGCAGTTAAAGGAATTAAACCCAATTGTTCACAAATAGGCCAAATGAAAACCACATTGGTAAAAATAAAATGAAATAAAATAAAGGTCTAGGAGAGGAGTAACTTCCCAGGGAGGAAACTACTAAATGAAAAAGCTGAGTTTTTCTTCTTGACTGGCTGATACCCTGTGGAATTTTCTTGTATTAAGTGTCAAGCCATTTGTACTGGGTACCATGATGTGGAAAAACCTGAAACCAAAGGCATCTATGCATTCTGCATTTCACCCACCACCAAACACAAAACAAAAACATCTGGACCATGACCAGCAAAACAACATGCACCAGGTATGAGGTAAAAATGCAAAATGTACCGTGATGTGACCTATGCTTGCTCAGTGAGATCTGGCTCTGAACTTCCCTGAAGTCAAAACAAGGAAGAAAAGATGGCCAATCCCAACGTTTGCAACATCCACCATGCAAAACTGAAGCGCTTTTCAGGAGAAGTACAAATATTTCAAGAGATTTGTGCCCCAAAGAAAATTCTCTCTTGGAATGACAAAGACAAATAAACAATGAGAAGCAAAGCCATCTACCCAACAAAAAACTTAAACACTGAGCACTGAATCTGCTCCAACCATACGCACAACTTACGGTCTACGCTGCATTAGCATGACTTCCCGATTCCATTGCCTTGTTAATGATTTCACTACTCACAGGGACTTTTGTCCCGGCATTGATGGTTCATTACCGGAAGGTCACCATAGACCTAGCCATTCTTCTCTGGAAAGCATCCACAGACAACTGGTACCCGAAGAGCCTTTGAATCTTTATTTCCCCAATCCTTTAAGTAGAAAGGATACAGAATCGATGCTGATACCTGTTACTAGGAAATGAGTGTCTTCCACAATTTTAAATTAATATCAATAATTGGCATTCGGTGGGTCCTAAAGATTTTGCATTTATCTCAGTTAATCATTAAAACATCTCTAAATGCTTGTTATTGATATTTTTCCCATTTTACAGATACGAAAACTCAGGCTCAGAGAGGGAGATAAAGTAACTGGTCCAATGTCAGATAGGCAGTAACTATCAGAATCAGGAGTTTAATTGGATCTGTGTACCTTCAGTGTCTGAGTTCTATAACCACTGTGCTTTACTGTTTCTATTGGAAAAAATCGAGTCCATACCACCAACAACCGGTTGGTTCTAGACTCCGTAAAAGGAAGAAGCATGACCATTTCTCTATCTTGAAAATTGGTTCCATGAGATAGCTATTCTGAATCTGACCCTGTAGTTCTCTGGGGTTTGTGACCAGCCAATGCCTCTTTCACACAGCCCCTTCTCTCCTACTCCATCCCAAGAAGAAATCATGGCCTTTGTGTTCCAAGCTCCTGGAGTCCCCTCCGTGAAAGCAGTGTGGGGTCCACAGACCCAGCCCAGGGACCATTTGGCAGGCTGAGCCATGTGGTCGTGCCAGGGTTCACACGGGAGTGCAGAGTGATTTGCAATCAGTTGGGAGTGATTACACATTGTTTCTCATCGATAGGCAGGAGGGAGCCCTGACGGGATAATGAGATGCAGCTGATGGAAAATCACAGCTGACTGTCGCCAGTGAGCGAGCTCGCACAGCCCTGCAGTGCTGCAACCGAGTCCTCCACCTTACAAAGGCCAGGAGAAAAATTTGTGGAATTTTAATACTAAGCCAACCCGCAGTGCCAAGGGAAACTGACTGGAGGATCCACCAGTTGAGTAGCAGCTAATTGGGTAGGAACAGGATACAGGGGATTCCTCTGGACAAACCACAAACCCTGCCAGGATGGGGCTCCAAATAGCTTTCTTACAAAGAGAGAGCAGCCCAGGCACAGACAGCCTTTGGGAAAGGGCTAAAATTCAGGGTCTTAAAGGATGGGGCCCCTTTATCTTGCCTGGCCCCAGAAAAACCAAATGAGTTTCTTTGTCTCCATGCATTACCTGTGCAGGGTTAGAGAGTGCCACGGAGTGTTTTCCTCACTGTGCTCAATGACAGAATCTGTTTAAGCTATGTTTCCATGGATCAGTTCGCTAAGGGCCAACTTGAGCCCTGTTTACCGTTCTGTAGTCAAGGAAAAGACAGCTGTTTGCTTAAATTGAGGTCTCCTTCTTCCATGGCAGTCATTACGGGCTCCCCAGTTAGAGATAAGAGGCTTGAATTTCCCAAGCAGATGTGAGTTACTCAAGTCTTGACTATCCTTGCAAAGGCCATCCAGAACCCAGAGTGGTGTTCCTGAGGAAGATACTATAGGACTAAATCTTAATACTTGATTACCATTCCCCATGGATGTTCAGAGAGGTTCCTGATAAATGAACTTGCTAAGTGCACAGCTCTGGCTCAGACCTTTAACCTGGTTTCCTTACATAGCATTTCTATCTCCTACATTTAGGCTGCATTGCCCCTGAACAATTCACTGGACACATTCATAAGAAAGGAGGTGGAATTTGACCAATTAGTGTGCTTGGCTAGTGAGCGCCTAAATAAAAAAAAAAAAGCGCAGTAAGTTGAAATGACTCAAACTTTTGGTTAACCCACTAAGTTTTGTTTGTTAACGACTTACAATATTACTTTTTAAAATTAAAGGCTTCTTTATTTTGACAAAACTGTAGATTCACAGGCAGTTCTAAGAAATAATGCAAAGAGATCCCATATAGACTTTACCTCATTTGCCCCAATGGTAACATCTTGCAAGATTATAGGGTCAAATCACAACCAAGATATTGATGTTGATACATTTATTGATTCTCAGATATTCCTTGTTTTGCTCGTTTATTATGTGAAATTTTATCTTATGGGTAGCTTCCAGCAGCCAGCACCATGGTCCAGGTAGAGAAGAGTTCCATCAGCACAAGAATGCTTGGCTGCCTTTTCTGAACCCTCCTTCCTGAGTCATCCGTAACCCCTGCCAACCACTAATGTTTCTATTTCTATAATTTTCTTACTTTAAGAATTCTAAATCAGTGCAATTGTAGAGTATGTTATTATTTCAGAATTGGCTCCTTTTTTATCTAGATTCATCCAAATCATTGCATGTATCCATAGCTCATACCTTTTTGTTACTGAGTAGTACTCCATACTATGGATGTACCGCAGTTGGTTTAACCATTCACTTGTTGAAAGACATCTGGGTTACTTCTGGTTTGGGGCTATTTTGAATAACGTTGTTCTGAATTTTCACGTGTTAGGCTTTTGTGTAAACTTATATTTTCATTTTTCTGGGATAAATAACTCCAGAGAGTAATGGCTGGGTCATATGACAATTGCATAGTTAGTTGTATAAGACATTGCCAAACTGCTTTTCAGAGTGGCTGTGCCATGTGACATTCCCAGCAGAAGTGTTTCAGTGATCCACTTTCTCTGCATGCTCACTAGCTTTTGGGGTGTTGTCACTGTGTTTTAGCTTAGCCATTCTCATAGGTGTGTAATGACATTTCACTGTGGTTTTCATTTGCGCTTACCAAAGAGCTAATGATGTTCAGCATCTTTTCATGTGTTTATTTGCCATCTGTACACCCTCTTCAGTGAAATATTTATTCATATATTTTGTGAATTTTCAAATTGGATAGCTTGGCTTTTTTTACTGCTGACCCATCCCTTTTTTCTATTTATTGCTAGAGAGAGAAACTAAAAATCATGGCTTC
>NW_016107452.1:2577965-2579358 GCF_001604975.1 Cebus imitator | reverse complement strand
CATATGTCCTCTCATTTAATGATCACAATCTTATGAGTTAATTTCTGTTTCCTTTCTTATGTTACTGTAAGGAAAGAAACTTGGAGAAATTGTGTGCCCAGGGCCACAGAACAAGAAAGTTGTAGATATCGAAACCCAGGTATCCTGATGCTATAATTAGTCCTCCAAATGCCTGCATTATAATGTCTACCTGTGTATTGTTTAAATTATTTGACAACATGAAGTCATGTCTTTTGTAATCACACACAAAAAATATTGCTTAAAATAACCCAATCTTGTAGAATAAGAGATATGTCCTCTCTTTGACTAGCTTAACTGCAACCTCAGTTTACCATTTGTGGGGTTGAGACTGTGGTCTGTGTATAGCCCATGAGAATGTTCTCTTTAGGACTTTTTACCCACCAGCAAACTTCTAAGACTTCTTGAATATTCTAATGACTTACAGCCTTTAAAAAGAAATCATTTAAAAAAAAATACAATTTTTTAAAAAAAAGGGTTTTGGCTGGTATATAATAGCTCCTGAGAATTAAGTGGCCTCTACAACGTCTTCTCTATATTCCAAATAAACAAGTCAAATCCCGAAAGCTCTGTGGTCAGACATGACCCAAACACTCTAGTCTTGATGGCCTAAAGTCACCTCGCCAGAATGCACTGAAAGACATACAGAAAGAATTCTTTCTAGTTTAAGAAAAAAGCCTTTCTTTTTTTTTTTAAACAATCCCCTAAAAAGGAAATAGTAAATAAACAAAAAAGTAAATAGTAAATAAAATGTACATTAATTAATTAAAATAAATAGGTATGGCCAGACACCATGGCTCAATGCCTGTAATCCCAGCACTTTGGGAGGCTGAGGTGGGCGGATCACCTGAGCTCAGAAGTTCGAGACCAGCCTGGCCAAGATGGTAAAACCGCATCTCTACTAAAAGTACAAAAAATTAGCTGGGCTTGGTGGCAGGCGCCTGTAATCCCAGCTACTCAAGAGGCTGAGGCAGAAGAATCACTTAAACCTGGGAGGTGGAGTCTGTAGTGAGTCGAGATAGCACCACTGCATTCCAGCCCGGGTGACAGAGCAAGAGTCTGTCTGTAAATATATATATATTCACACACATGTGAATATATATATATATATACACACACACGCACACACACATATTATATATATAATATCAAATATATAATATATATATACACGTGTGTGTGAATATACATATATATACACACATGTATATATACATACAAACGTGTGTATATATGTGTGTATATATACATGTGTATATATATATGTATATGTATATACGCATGCGTGTGTGTGTGTATATATATATATATATTCACTCGACAGAAAGCATCTCCAGTAACCCCAAATTCTGCAAATGCATGAAAGAAGCAGGGA
>NW_016107452.1:2517649-2577596 GCF_001604975.1 Cebus imitator | reverse complement strand
TGAGGGCTTGACATAAGAATTTCAGAGCTCTCCCTCAGTCTGTTTATTTCATACTTTTCTGATCCACTGATACTTGACCACATACTCAAACCTCAGCAAAAACTAAACACTAAAAATTAAAAGAAATATTAAAAATTAAAAAAAAAACTGTAGCCAAACTATGGTTGCGACGAACAGGTGAGGATAATTCCAACATGAGTATTTGTTGATATTTTTGTTTTCATTAAGGCTGTTTGCTTTCTAAGGGCTGTTCATTCTACCCTGGAAATACTTCTTCCATTACTAACATCTTTTCTGTTCTAATGACCATTAACTTAGTTGGGCTCATGTCACTTGTTTCCATCTGGATTCTTATAACAATCTTCTCCCAACTCTAGTTTCTTTCTTCTTCAACCCACCTTACCCAGACTGCCATATTAACTGTCACAAAACACAGATCAAAGACCTTCAGTGGCTCCCCGCCACCTGCTGAAGCAAGTACAAACTCTGCAATTTGGAATTCAAAAATACTGAAACAATTATTTCCGTCTAAGTTTCCCTACCTTTTCTCCCACCTTTGTTCTGTCCAACCTGGAGGGAGGACCATTTCCAAGCTGGCCTTGCCACCTCTGTGCCTTTCTTCAAGCTGAGCCTTTAGCCTGGGCTGTCCTGAGAGGACATGTGGCCATTCACTGCCTCCTTCAAAGCCATCAGAGCCCCTCCTCTATATGATTTTCCTTTCCTCCTATCAGTCAAGACCTGGAACATTAGCTAATGGTAATCCTCAGTTTAGCATAGCTGCCTGCAAAGGTAAGCACTGTGAAGGCACTCTTAATCTAATCTGAACAATGATGTCAGCCAGGCAGTGTTGTGCAGGGAAATGTTTAACAACCGGTTCTTGGGGAAAGAGGGGAGACAGTACATGCGTCCATTTGCATACATACATTTACTGTAACTGCTGTTGATCTAAAGGACACAAAGCCCGCTTACAAATAATAATGAAATATTCAGTACTCCTTTTTGTAAATTCCATATAGCCCTGGATTCTTAAAGAATATTTCATTGTTTTTTGGTCAAATAATTATATCTATAGCCAAGCTATGGTTGCAATGAACAGGTGAAGATAATTCCAGCATGAATATTTGTTGATATTTTTGTTTACATTAGTAAGAGGAAAGTGAAATGTGAAATGCTGGGACATCATTTATTTATTAATGACATGAGTGAATTCTTTGCTAGGTTAGATAAGAGCAATGATATACTAAAATAATATTTCCTAAAGTTGTTGTTATTTGAGATATTACATTCTTAATGTAATAGTGGCAGACCTGCAAAATTTTATGGTTAATCTGCATCATTAACATTGTTTGTTACACTTGCTTAAGTCTAGGGAATCAAAATAAATTAAGCCCTGATTTGCCTGTTTCTATGGTGTAAATATTTCTGCTACAACTGATTTTGAGCTACTAACTTGATGTCACTGAACATGGAGGCATTAAAAGATGGACAGTAGCTTCCTATTACATAATACTTCTATTATATAGAAATAAACCAAAGAATATAGGTACATGTAAAACAATTCAAAAGTTTTGAGTCTTGGGGATTTATTACCTTTGTTTTAATGTGATTGATTGGGTGATAAGTTTGTATCATTTCGTCCTTAATTATGACTGTGCTTAATAACTGGCCTGAAAATTTTCTGAAAATTGAGTAATCAGCTCTCACATTCCAGCACAAGCTAGCTCCAGCATGTCGCTGGAAGAAGAGATTATTGATGCCCTTTCTACTGATGAGAAAACATTTCTCTAGTCCAAATGCAAATGTGTCAACTGAGTAAACCTATATGAATCAAAATTATTTTACCAGTGCTCCAGCAGCCCGAGATTCTGGCTGTATTTGTCTTCTTCATCTCTGTATCCCTGGGCCCAGCACAGCAACTGGCTCAGCTGCAGACCTCAATTGATGCTTCCCTCTCTATTCAGCTGTTTATAAAGAAGGCTGACCTACAAACTTATTTTGGTGAGAGCATAGTAAAGATCTGTTCTTGAGAGTGAAACACAACTAGCTTCCTCCACTCCACACCGCAGGTCTGACCCAGCTCTATGACCTCAGCCAGCCACTGCACTCAAAGGCTCAAAATGGCAACCGCGTGATACAAACAGAATAAGAGAATAATTGCAAAAGGCTTTTTGTAAACTGTAGAGTGCTGCATTCTAGGGATTTGTTCTTTTAAAAGAAGAGAACATGGTGGACGTGGGCAGAAAGGTTTTCTCGCTTCTCTATAGGTATCTATATCTCTTACTAAAAAATACCTTGACTCTGGACAGGATGGGAGAAGCCCTCCTGCTATAAGCAACTGCAATGCTAGACAAAATATATATGAAATAGTTATCTCCAGGCACTGTACAAGAAGCAATGCAGGATTTCATTGACTTTCCACCTGGACACAGTTTTTTTGTACTGTAAACTAGAGAGAAGGAACTAGAACAGCACAATCCAGCGTAGCTGGGGAGACTGAGATGAGAGTTTGGGGTCATGATGTTGTTTTTATACTATGACATTACAAAATTATGTATAAATTAAATATTTATTCTGGATTCAAGATAGACCAATGTGTTTTAACATGACATAGTATGAAAAGTTTATTGATATGGTTTCAGATTCTGCATTGCTACTAATCACACTAATGTTTTGATGACATCGTTGCTTTTCATAAAACATATTGTTTATGTGTAATGGGGTTTATTATTGCCATGCAAAATAACTTAATAAACATTTATAATTTTCAGTTTTATAATATTTTTAAACACAGATAAATACAATGCACTTGAAGGACTACAAGACAAAAATATTTGACAAGGGCTTCTCTATAGTCAAGGTTATTCTAGACCCCTAACAGAGTTTAAAAGAAGGCTTGAAAGGATTGCACTGATCTGACAGTAATTTTACCCAATAAGACAAAATTCAACACTTATATTAAGCTTTTATTAAGAATAACTAGGAAATTTAGACACTCAAAATTTAGTATCATACAACCCAACATCCAACCAAAAATTACTACACATGTGAAGAATAGAAATCTGTGGTCCATATCCAGGAGAAAATTCAGTCGATAGACACAGACCCCAAAATGACACAGATAACAAAATTAGCAAAAGAAGAATTTAAAAGGTCACTGTAAATATGTTTATCTTTAGAATTCTCCAGAGAAACAGAACCAGTAGCATAGAGATTTATTATGATGGATTAGCTCCCATGATTAGGAAGGCTGAGAAGCCCCACAATCTGCCATCTTCAAGCTGAAGCCCCATGAAAGCAGATGATCTAGTTTCAGTGCAGACTTGAAGGCCTGAGAATCAGGGGAACCAGGAGTGCAAGTCCCAGCCAGAGTCCAAAGGCTGAAGAAGCAGGAGCTCCAGTGTCCAAGGGCAGAAGAAGATGGATGTCTCAGTTCGAGGAGAGAGAACAGATTCACCTTTCCTCTGACTTTCTATTCAGGCTCACAATAGATTGAGCAATGCCCAATTGTACTATGATGTCAATTTTCTTTATTCACATGACTGATTCAAATGCTAATATCTTCCAGAAATATACTGACAGACATGTACAGAAATGTTTTACCAGCCAACTGAACACCTTTCAGCTGAATCAAATTGACATGGCCATGATGGTGGCTCATGCCTGTAATCTCAGCACTTTGGGTGGCCGAGACAGGCAGATCACTTGAGGCCAGGAGATCAAGACCAGCCTGGCCAACATGGTGAAACCCCATCTTTACTAAAAGTACAAAAAAATTAGCTGGGTGTGGTGGCATGCACCTGTAGTCCAAGCTACTCAGGAGGCTAAGGTAAGAGAATCACTTGAATCTGGGAGGCAGAGGTTGCATTGAGCAGAGATCACACCACTGCATTCTATCCTGGGCAACAGAGTGAGATTCCACCTCAGAAAAAAAATTGACACACATAATTAGCAATTGCAATGTTCGTGAATATAATAATGTGGAAGAAACATAAGGAGTCTCAAGAAAGAAGTAGGCCAGACACCATGGCTCACACCTGTAATCGCAGCTCTTTGGGAGACTGAGATGGGCAAATTGCTTGAGCCCAGGAGTTCAAAACCGACCTGGGCAATGTGGTAAAACCTCATCTCTACAAAAAAAAAAAAAAATTAGCCAGGCACGGTGGTGTGCACCTGTGACCTGTGATTCCAGCTACTTGGGAGGCTGAAGCAGAATCATTTGAACCAGGAAGTCAAGTCTGTGATGAGCTGAGATCATGACGCAGGGGTTTTG
Organism: Cebus imitator; assembly: GCF_001604975.1. NCBI lineage: Eukaryota > Metazoa > Chordata > Mammalia > Primates > Cebidae > Cebus > Cebus imitator. Next base: position 2,573,326 of record NW_016107452.1, on the reverse strand, counting down.
TGTACATATTGTTTGTCACCCAGGTAATAAGCACAGGACCCAAACAAGCAAAGTTGTTTGATCCTCATCTCCTCCCACCCTCCAACCTCAAGTAGGGCTGGTGGCTGTTATTCCCATCTTTACGCCCATGTGTACCCAATATTTAGCTCCCACTTATAAGTGAGAACATGCAGCATTTGGCTTCTGTTCCTGCTTTAGTTCACGTAACGGAATGGCCTCCAGCTCCATCTATGGTGCTGCAAAAGACATTATTTCATTTGTGTATATGGCAGCATAGTATAGGAGAAAAATTATAGCTTTAACATAAAATAAAGATTTAAAAGTATGGACCTAAATTTCCAGTATAAGAAACTAGAAAAAAATAGCAAATTATATCTAAAATATGTAGAAGACAGGCGATAATAGAAAGTGTGGAAATAAATGAAAAAGAAAACAGATATCAGAGAAAAACTGAGGAAGCAAAAGATTGGTTCCATGAAAATATTAATAAAATTCATAAACCCCTAATTACACTAGCCAAGAAAAAGAGGAATCATTTACCAACAATATAAACAGTGGTAAACAATACTACAAACACTACCAACATTAAAAAGGTAATAAAGGAATATTATAAAGAGCTTTCTACCAATATCAAGATCTATTTCTTAAAATACACAAATTATTAAAACTGATAGAAGAAGTAAAAGTTTCACATATTCCACATCTATAAAAGAATTTTAATTCATTGACACCTTATCACAAAATAAAATTCAGGCTCAAATAGCTTCCCGGGTCAATTTTATTAGGCTTGTAAGGAAGAAATAATGCTACACCTACACAAATTTTTTTTCAGAAAACAGAGGAAAAAGGAACAATTTTTACCTTATTTTATGAAGACAGCATAAACCTGATAGCAAAACCATACAAAGACATTACAAGAAAAAAAAATCCTCATTAACATAGGTCAAAATGTAAAAACTTTTAAGAGAATACAAGGAAATGAAACTTGGCAATATTTTGGCCAAAAAAAAAGAGGATAACATATCATGATCAAGTGAGTTTTAAGAATGTAAGATAGGTTTAATACTTGAAAGTACAACAATACACCACATTACCTGAATACAAGATAAAAGTTATATAATTATCTCAGTGAACGCACAGTTTGACAATGTTTAGAACCTGTTCATGATAAAATTCTTAGCATACTAGGAGTTTAAGGAAACAATCTCATAAAAGGAATCTATAGAAAACCTATAGCTAACATCATACTTAATATAAAAGATTAAACACTTTTTCCCTAAGATCAGGAATCAGGTAAATACATCTTTTCTCATAAATTTTATTCAACATTTTACTGGAGGTCCTAGACAGTGCAATAAGACAAGAAAAATAAAAGCCAGATATATTAGGAGGGAAGAGATAGAACCTTTATTAGCTGATGACATCATCACGTATGTAGAAAATCATAAACAATGTAACAAAGTGCTACCAGAATGAATAAATAAATTTATTGAGGTCACAGGATAAAATCAGTATAGAAAATAAATTGTCTTGCCATATGTTTACAGAAGTCAATCTTAAAGTAACATTTTTTTAAATGTTAAATAACATGCAAAAATATAAATAACATTAGAATAGAAAATATTGAGAAATACATTTATTTAAATATGTACTAGGCTTCTATGTTAAAAAAACTACAAAACTTTATAGAGAGAAGTAAAAATCTAAATAAATGAAGAGTAAATCATTTTTGGATTGTAAAAATACAGTTAGGATGCTAATTCTTTTAAAATTGTTTTCTAAATTCAGTTCAACCTCAATCCAAATTCTAACTGGCACTTTTGTAGAAATTGACAATTAGACTTTAAAATGTATGTGAAAATGCAAAATACTTCTTTAAATTTTTTTTTTTTTTTTGAGACAGAGTCTTACTCCAACCCCCAGGCTGGCTGGAGTGGAGTGGCACCATCTCAGCTCGCTGCTACCTCTACCTCCCAGGTTCAAGCAATTCTCCTGCCTTAGCCTCTCTAATAGCTGGGAATATAGGTGCATACCACCACACACAGCTAATCTTTGTATTTTTAGTAGAGTGCGGTTTCACCATGTTGGCCAGGCTAGTCTCCAGCTCCTGATCTCAAATGATACACCTGTCTCAGCCTCCCAAAGTGCTGGGATTCTAGGCATGATCCACCATGCCCTGCCACAAGAGACTTTAAATGGCCAGAACAATTTTGAAAGGGAAGAGATTCAAAACTGAAGGAATTATATTATTTGATTTTATGACAATAGAAAGTAGAAAGGGTAATTACAGTAGTGTGTCATGTTAGTGTAACACTGGAAAAATATATCAATATAGCAGAATAGAAAATTCAGAAATAAACCCAGACTTAAATGGTTAGTTGATTTTTCGACAATGGGATCAAAGCAATTTATTGGGGAAAGGAATGTATCTATATATAAAAAAAATGAAACGACTTGCATCTCATACCATATACAAAAATTAATTTCAGGTGGTCCATGGACCTCAACATAAAAGATAAAACTAAAAATCTTCTATACTGAAACGCAGAGAATATTTTCACAACATTAAAGTGATCAAAAGTTTCTTTGGACACAAAAAGTACCAACCATAAAGAAAAAAAAAAAAAACTTGGCAAAAATGAACTTCATTAAAATTAAGCATACCTGCCTTTCAAAATGCAACATTATAAAGTGCATATCAAGACATAAGCTCAGAGAAAATAGTCAAAAGACTGATACTTGGCAAGGCATGGTGGCTTATGCCTGGAATCCCAGCACTTTGGGAGGCCTAGGTGGGCAGGTCACCTGAGGTCAGGAGTTCAAGACCACCCTGGCCAATATAAGGAAACCCTGTCTCTATGAAAAATATAAAAATTAACCGGGCATAGTGGTGGGTGCCTGTAATCCCAGCTACTCAGGAGGCTGAGGCAGGAGAATCGCTTGACTCCAAGAGGCAGAGATTGCATTAATCCAAGATTGTGCCACTGCATTCTAGCCTGGGGAACAGGATGAGACACTGTCACACACACAGAGAAAAGACTGATACCCAAAAAATATAAACAACCCTTAAACCTCAATATTTGAAAGATAAATGACTCAGTTTTTTTAATGAAGAGAGAGCTCAAACCAGAGCTTAGTTTAAAAAATACTCCAATGGTCAAAAGCACACAAAAAAAGTGCTCAACATTAGTCATCAGGAAAATATAAATAAAACCACGAGATAGTATCATGCACTGACTAGAATGGCTAAAACAAAAGAGATTGACAACACCAGATGATGTGGACCTGGATGGAGTGCAAAATGGTAGGATCAGTTGGAAACCAGTCCAGCAACATCATAAAAGTAAACATATGCCTACACCATGACCCAGCAATACCACTCTTAGTGTGTACCCAAAGAGATGAAAGTATATGTACATAAAAAGACGTGTACAAGAATATTTATAGAAGCTTCACTAACAATAATAAATAATTATTCAGAGTTCAGATGTCCATCAAAAGGAAATGAATAAACAATTAGTGACATATGTATACAATGGAATACCATGTAACAATAACATGCAACAAACTATGAAACACACTACGCATGAATCCATAACATACAGAAGAAGCTAGATATGAAGTAATACTCCTGTATGATCCCATTCAACTGAAGTTTTGAAATAGGCAAAAGTAATCTCTGGTTAAAAAATATATGGCTTAAGTCTCTTTTCTTCTTACCACCGAGAATGCCAGTGTAAAATCCATAAATATACAGACACACACACACACACGCCACAACCTTCCGACAGATGATACCAAAAGTGACTTAGACTTCTCCTTCACTGAGATGCAGAAATTTGATTTTTTCCCCTGCTAGTACAGAATCCTGTGTACTCAAGAATGCAAACTGTAAATCAATACCCACAACTTAAAGGTGACATTTTAACAACTGTACATCCTGGAGCCTCTCAGGATCTCAGGATCATTTTGTTCCTGTCAAATATCTAACTTTTTAAATAATTTATGAGCATTTAACTCCACATCTTACAATTCCAGAATGAACTTTTTTCATTTTAGTTGTGTATGTTGTCATGCAAAGATCCAGTTATTTATTCATTAAATATTATTGAACATGTACTATGTGCCAGGCACTATATTGTACAGTGTGGATGTAATGGTGGAAAAGACAGTCAGAGTCACAACCTAGACCTGGAGTTTACATGTGGAGGAAGAGAGAATAAACATCACCTTATGCGTTGTACCAATAATTCTTCTTTTTTGTTTTTGTTTTTGAGATAGGGTCTCACTCTGTCACTCAGGTTGTAGTACAGTGGCCTGATCTCTGCCCACTGCAACTTCTGCTTCTTGGGCTCAAGTGATTCTCCAGCCCCAGTCTCCCAAGTAGCTGAGACTACAGGTGCATGCCACCAATGCCCAGGTAATTTTTTAAAGACAGGGTTTTGCCGTGTTGGCCAGGTTGGTCTTGAACTCCTGAGCTCAGAGAGATCAACCTGCCTCAGCCTTATAAAGTGCTCAGATTACAGGTGTGAGCCTGTGCCGGGCCTAACTGTTAAATTTTAATTGTAATCATTGTTCAAAATAAAAAGAATTGGACAGCATAGGCTTCTTCTGTGAACATGTACCAAGAAGACGTGATCTTGTCTTGGATGAGTGGAGTCAGAATAGAGATCAAGGAGTGCTTCCTGGAGGAAGAAGATTTTGAGCTGGGTTTTGAATGGTGAATACAAATATACTATACTTGGAGGGTGCTAATATTTAGGATGCCATGAGAATACTCATCACTGAGGAAAGCAGAGATACAGAGTGAGTCTGATGAAACTAGCAAGGTCTGTGATAAGTAGGGTTATGTTAAGAATTTTCACTTGATTGGTAAATAAAATCAGTGGGGAAGCTTTTAAGGAATCTGCACTATGAAGGGATACGATCATCTGGTTACAGTGTGTAGAATAGACTGGAAGGTATGGGTACAAGCAGTGGGGAGACCAGCTTGAAGACAATAATAATAAACAAGTACCCCTATTAATTTCCAGTGAGAGATGCACTCTGAAGTCCATGGACTATCGAGATAGAGCTAATTTGGAACTTAGTCCTACTTTGAAGAATTAGCAAATACATGGCACTGGTTTGTGGACAAAAGACAGAAATCTACGAGGTTTAGCAGAAAAAGTTAAAGAAGAGTCAGAGGAAGAGGACATAAGAATAAACAGACCCAAGAAGATGGCCTCAGAAGACAAACACCTGGGATAAGATATGTGCTAGTTTTTCTTTTTAATTTTGGTTTAGATTGAGCGATTAATAAGAGCTCATTCTGCCTCGAAATTGCACCAAGTGCTTTATAGTTATCACAGAACCGGAGGCTTAGAGAGGTACAGTACCTTGTTCAAGGTTACAAAATCTGTAGGTGGCAGAGACAAAACTTGAACCAAAGGCTTCCTGATGTCAGATGTTGACTCTTCACACTACATGATGCTCTTCTTTAATGGTTACCTCCTGCCCCGGTTGTCCATTACTCCAAGCCCATTATATTTGGAACAATTCTGAGTTCTTCTATACTTTGCCATGGATGCATAACCTTAGCCCCAATTGAGTCTTAGAAATTAAGTATGTCAATCCTCTAATTTTATAAAAGAATAATGTGAGATTAGGGACATACTGGGTTCCCCCCAAAGCCCATCAACAAATATTGGCAAGTGAGTTACAGAACCCATAGTCTTCCATTAAACCACACTTTTTGTTCAGCTCAGCACCTTCTTTATAGATTTGGGGATTTTGCAATCCTCAAATTACACTGTTTGTAAGTTATCCTGAGCCTGGGCTAGCATGACGGAGAAGGGCAATTCTCAAGCACTAGTCTGTAAATAGAGTAAACATCAAAATGACTTTGAGAAAAAAGATCTAAGCCTAGACAATTATTTTGTCTTCTCCAATGAGAGGAAGAAATACCGCTTTATATACATATATAATGTTGAACGCTTTAGAACTTGTGGCTGTACTCATTGTTTGACTATCCAAATTTCTTGAGGCAAAAGACCTTCTACTAATCCAAGAATGATTCTTTGGTTACTTACAACTTCAATGCAGGTAGAAAAACTTAATTTCACAAAGAGTATAACAATAACTTCCATTAGGTAGAACACTGCACTAGTTAATATTTCCAAAAGGGAAATTCGTATTGTTTATGCTTCAAATTATACGTTGGTACCCAAAAGAAAGCACAAACTACCTAGAAGATAGTTGATGATCTAGCCTTGTGTCATTAAATGCAATTAATTTGTAGCTATGCCAGATTCTGGAACTATTCGAATCTCTCAGCAATTCTTAGCAAAGAAGCCTCCATACCAATCCCAATGGGAAGAGATCTTTTCTGGGTGAGAAGGGATGAGATTTGGCAGTAGCAGACTTGAAACTCAAGGGAGATGCTTCATGCTCCCAAAAGAAGCCTTGGGGTACCACATCTATGGCAAATAAGGGTACTTTGGAAGTTCAGAGTCTATCAAATGCCAAAACGTGATGATTTTAAGAGGATTCTCCTCTTTCAATAATCTCTGGGTGCACTTGGAAAGACATTTTACCTTCTATGCTGTAATTGAATTGATTTTGTATTTTTAAGATAAAGAACATTCAATTTTAGAACCCTAAGAGGAAATGTCTACAGGCCGCTTTCTCTAATTTTATACCAAACCTCTTCTCTTAGATGAGGAGCAGATATTGTTTAATTCCTGACCCACCAATATGTCTTCCCAACCTATGGAGAGACAGGAGGTGCTTCCTACGTCCTTCCTGTTTACCACTGTAACTTCTTCCCTGACCATATTCTCCACTGTGGAAAAACTCAGAGTTGTGACTAAGAAGCAAAATCCCTGGAAATATATATTTTAAAAATGCAGGGTAGCGCAATGTGTGGAATTTGGATTAAGTTCTGAAATGTTTTTAATTCCATCTCTACTGTTTGCTATTTGTGTGATATTAATCAAATGAAATAATTTCTCTGTACCTCAGTTTCTCCATGGAGATAAAATTCTTTGAGAGTTACCGTGATGGTAAGGTGAGACCCCTACAATGTAGTAGATATCTAGCGTAATCCGTGGCAACAAGTTGAATCCCACGATTATTCCTTCCTTTAAAAAAAAATTGAATCAACCCCCATATATCATTTCATACACCCAGAATTGCTCATCTTATTTTAGATCAGACACTGTGAAAGCTTAAGAGGAAAGTTAGGGAAGAAGTCTGAGATAGGCTTTGAGCAAAAACAAGAGACAAGCAACAATAACAGGGGATTTGCTATAATCATTTCTGGAGATCCTGGCTGTATTATGTGGGCTCCTCTTGCACAACAGCCAAACATGAATTTGACAAATGAAATGACTGTTTTGGTCTGCGGTAGGTCAGAGAACAACAGTAGACCAGAAGGCCATGGAGGGGATTTAAATTGGGTAAATCTGTCAACCTCTTCTGACAAGTTAAGTATAGTTGGCCTTGATAGAAACTGCCAACAGTAACTTCTGAATTTCCAATGTCCCCCACACCGATGGACACCTGGGATGTTAATAGGCATTACTGTGTTTATTTTGGATGTGGAAATAGAATGAGATCTTCCTGAGATTCTTACACATAATTGTTTCTTGAATTTCACTAAATTGAGGGGTAAGGTTTATTTTGGAGCCTGCAACCCTAGATAATGAGGTCATAGCCCCAATTTAAACCAGAGTCCAAAGCCAGACTTCTTTTTAGCTTAGATGTAACACATTCAGAAAACAGACACGCATGGAAAGCATATAGTATATATTGTGTATTTATTAGTGTGTGTATTTTGCTCTTCTTCCTCTGGATTCCACACACTCTTAAAACGCCTGTGATCAGTCACACCCCTCAACAGTGACAGATGTAGATGTGATCTCAGGGAGTAGTGCCTTTCTTTTGTTTGATGATGAGAAATTGGGCTATCCTCACTCAACTCCGTGATACCGAGATGAAGAAAATCAATGCCAAAAACGGGCGTGAAAAGCTCCCATAATAAAACTGAAGAGGGAGTACGCCTATTAATAATCGTTAATCATTATTAATAATAATGATCATGATCATAATGACAGTAGTTCGGCTCCTTACTGAGTACATGTGAAGCACCGTCGTGATAGCTGGCAGACATTGTCTTGTGTCGTTCTCATAATCCAATTATTGTCACCATTTTACACATGAGGATACTGAGGCTGAGAATGTGGTCACATCACTGGAAAGTAATGGGGAGGGAACTGGAACTCCTGTCCAAGTCTTTTAACAACCACATGGGATTAGGTTGAGGATAAACTGTGTGAGTTCCGCACATACTCACTCCCTCATTCGAGAGCTATTTATTGCATGTTGACCCCATCGCTGGGGCTAGGATAGATGATGAGAACGTGAAGATGAATTAGACTCGGTGGTTCCCCCAGCTCTGCAAATGAGGTGTCTGTGAGGAACAGCTGGCAGCTGGTGTGGTGTAGAAGCCGTGAAAAGTGGGGAGCTGTGGCTGAGGCAACTGAAGCAGTGAGCCATGTTCCATCAGGGAGGATCTTATGACCACAGCTATGGAAGTTTGCCTGGATCCTCTGTGCATATCAGGGGTTGAAGTCATGTTGAGGCAGAATTGGATGGATTCCAATTCTAGAACAGTATCTGACTCTAGATCATGTGTTAGCCTGCAAGGGTCCAAAATTGGAGACAGGAAGTCTATTTAGAGAAGCACTGAATGGTCCAGGCAACAGATTAAGGGCTTGAGTTGTGGCCACTGTAACTGAGACTGAGTGAATTCACGAGCTACTTATAAGGTTGAATCAGTAAGAACTGGGAATATTGGGAATTGGTTAGATATGAAGAGGGAAGGAGAGAGACGACCGCAGTAACTCTTGTAATATGACTGTAGGCACATAAGACGGTCCTGAGACCATTCCATTGAAGAGCAGACTTTTAGAAGGATGGAGAAGTAGAGCTATTGAAGAGTAATACACTGTTTCTATCTTCTAGCACCTTGATTTCCTGTCCACTCCTGGAGTCCCACTTCTTCACTGTTCCCTTGGAAGTCCAGAACTTCATGAATTAAAACAGAGGCTTTGCTCTCAACTCTTGCGGTTGGTCATAATCCAGCTCCATAGCCAAACGTGACCCTTATCCTCAGAGGAACCAGGGCTGTACAGTCAGACTTTGTCTCCCACAGTGCTACCTGCTTTCTTCCAGCTTCCAGGTGCTATGGTCTCTAGATAGCTGAGCCAGTGTGGGAGGTTGCACCAAACACCTTCTTTTTAATAAGCTACCTTTTACCTGCATGTGTTGAGATTCTGCCTTGTTATTAATAATAATGTATGAAAGTTTCATTTGAAGTTTGCTTTAACACTGGCCTACCTGTAAGAGACTAGCTTTTGAGCTAACCCCTGATTAGCCTGGTTAGAAGCTTTTTGGGCATGGTATTTTCATGGAAGTTTAAAGATTTAATAGTTCAAATCCCTGGTCTCTAAGTTCCTAAGACCCTCAACATTTCAGTCCATGGAGTCTTTTCTGCCTACTGTCATGAATGAGAACTGGCTTGGTGGACACCTTCAACATGAAGACCAAAACTTCTAATAGGATATCCTTGCCCCCATTCCCTAACCTTGTAGCAACCCAGAAAATTTTGTTAGACTTTCTATGTGACTCCTTGTCTTTGGCTTTACTCCTCCTCCTCAGAGGTGTGTCTAAACTTTGCACAAAAAGAAAAAGCTACTAGGTTATGTCCAGCAGCAGAAAATAGACCTTTAACATAAGCTGTGGGGAGCAAAAGTTAATGGACTGCACTCACTCATAACAGCTACTCACTCTGTAGCTGCTAGAGCCTGCAGCTACAGAATTTATAGAATCAAAACACACACACTGAGCTGCATTGTAGCACATACACAGCTATTCAGAAAGAAACTCAGGGAAACGGACAAGACAAGTGTGACTACCCAGCTCATTGGTTCCAAAGGATCAGGATTTGCAAACTTCTACAGCCCCCTCACAATCTATGTTCTAGTCCCAGAGAGCCACTCTAGCTCATACCATGAAAATGCATGGATTTATTTTCTTTTGAAGACTAGGCATGCACTTCTCCCTTTACTAGCTAACCCGTCCCATCTTCTCATCTAAGTTTAAGAATTTATTGGGATAATTATTCCCTGATACTTACAAGTTAGATTAGGTGTACCTGCCCAAGTTCCAAGTATATGTGATATGGTCTGGCTCTGTGTCCCCACCCAAATCTCATCTTGAATTGTAATCCAAATTGGAATCCCCATGTATTAGGTGAGGAACCTCATAGGAGGTGATTAGATCATGGAAGTGGTTTCCCCATGCTGTTCTCTCACCTGCCACCATGTGAAGAAGGACATGTTTGCTTCCCCTTCCACGATGATAGTAAGTTTTCTGAGGCCTCCCCAGCCAAGCAGAACTGTGAGTCAATTAAACCTCTTTCCTTTATAAATTACCCAATCTTGGGTATTTCCCCAAGGCGGTGTAAAAATGAACTAATGCAATGTTTTAGTGCTCTCTTTCACTGTATTCCAATAATCATTTTACCTTTCTGTATGACTCAACTTTAAACTCAAGGGCCACAAGTTTCATCTCTGTGTCACCAGCCCTTTGTACATGTACTGCAAAAGATGGTAATGAATGAATGGGAGGATGCCCCTACTCACCATTCTGTTGGCATGCAAACAGGAAGAGAATGTAACTTTCTTTCTGATAGGCCCACTCTATTAGGTTTTTCCACTGGGTTGACCCCAGCGAGGACAGAGAGAGAAACCTAATCTAGCACTTCCCCATTCATGATGGGCTCTTCACTGTGCTTCAAAAAATATGACTCTTCCGGGGGCCTAGGAAAACATTGACTGCACAGAAGAACATAAAGCTCAGATTGGGCATTGTGAGGTATGCCTCAAAGAAGACCCAGGCATTCCTCCTTCAGATGCTGAGTGTGCTTTTCTGGCCAAGGCTTTGGTGAGAGAGTCTTGCCACCACGCAGCACTGGATAGAGACCAAATGTTCATCAACAGAAAAATAGATAAACTGTGATATATTCATACAATGGCATATTACTCTGCAAAAAGGAATAAATTATATACATAAAACCACATTTGTGAATCTTAGAAATAATATATTGAGTGAAAGAATCAGGCAGCACAGAAGAACATAGTATACAGTGTCATGGTATAAAATTTTGGAATTTCATAGAAGACTCGCCTACAGTGATAGAAATCAATTCAGTGGTTGCTTCTGGGGTGGAGAACTGACTGGAAATTGGCATAAGGAAACGTTTTGTGGTGAGGGAAACATTCTGTGTCCTGGTTGGTAAATGAGGTTACACAAGTATGTGTGTTTGTCGAAATTTGAGTCAACAGCGCACTGAAGGGCATGTCATTGTGTGCAAATTATACCTCAATCTAAGAAAGCCATTGGGATGCTTTGTCTCACAAGTCTCACACAAAGAGAAGCATAGATTTTTAGGGTGGAAAGAAGCCTGAGTAAATCATAAGGGTCCACTCATTGTATAGAGGAAGAAACTGAGTCCCCAAATGGAGAAGTGACATGTTCAATATCGCACAGACGTAGTAGCGGAGGGAGGACAAGAACACAAAGTCCTTAATGCGCAAGTAGGTTGGAGCCTCATTGAGTGACCCCTTAGAATGGAAATGCTGGAAATTATTACATTGGCACAAAAGTAATTGCTGTTTTTGCCATTAAAAGTAATGGCCAGAACTGCTATTACTATTGCTACAATCCAGTTCTTCACCCTTACAGTCTCCTTGCTTAGACATTATCAGTTAATTGCCTAGTGTGCCCTGGTACCCACACCCACCATGCTCCATACCATCCCACGACTCCTTATGGCATTTCACCAGGTGGATGATTTCCTAAGGTTTATTTTCATGAATACTAGGGCAGAGCTAAGCTAACTAGAGTAAACTAGAGTTGTATTCTCTCTAGATATAGGAACTCTAAATTAGGGATCATCTGAGGGCCAAAGCAGAGACCCAAAAAAGAAACTCAGTGACTCAGAAGAAAGATAGAGAAAACCTTGGTTGTCAGAAATCGGGAAAATGGCATCCAATACAGAAGCCAAAAGTGCTATCAAGACTGGCCAGAGGTCACTGAGTTGGGCAGGATATGGAGTGAGGAGAGGAATCTGCCCATTCCCTCCCATCACCCTCACAAACCAGGCTGGGCTACCTGCCCTATCCTAGACAGTCTCTCTCTCACCACACTCAGGCTTCTCGTGATTACCTCCAATCCCACTGCTGGCTCTTTGCTCTTCACCTCAACCACATGTCACTTGGATACCCCAGAGAGTAGCAGGAGAGGATCAACGAGGTAAGATGTGGTCCCCAGGTCCATCACCTCTCATTAAGGTAGGAGAGGGATACTGTTTAACCATGACACTACTCTGAGACAAAACCTAGTTTTTACTCTTAAAAATATCTGTTGTGAATCATCCCCTGTGATTCCAATTCCTTGCATGGCAGCTTAGGAGGGATGCTTTTGGGTGTTGGCTGATTTTGTTCTTTTGCTCCTTCTTTTCAGACAATAAAGTCCTTGGTACGGCACCCCCTCCCCCGTCTCTTTCACTAAGGACTCCTGTATGTCCACTTTTACTGAAGGGACAAATTGTGGGAAGACAGGTCATAAGCTCCCAGTTTAAAGCTCTCCCTTGAAGAGAGGTAAAGTGGCTATCAGCTGTACAAGACATCTTATAAGCTTTAAAGGACCATCTCTTATACAGTACCAGTAGTTTTTTTAAAAAACGCATTAGTTGAGTAAAGAATGAGTGAATGTTTGCCTTCTGGAATCTGCGGCATTGTATCTCATTGTATTCTGGGGAAGAAACCAATTGTGCTTTGGAAGCCAGTCAATCTGTTTTAGAGCACACATTGCCATACTGTGCAGAGACATACCGCATAACTTCTCTGCGCCTCAGTTTGCTCCTTTTCTACATGTAAAATAATAATACTGAACTTAAAGTAGGAGCTTGTAGCCTGGAGTCCATGGATCCTTAAGGCACCCTTAAAATTGAATGCTAATTGTCTATATATGAATTTTTATGAGGGAAAGCATTTTAGATTTCATCAGATTCTTTAACTAGGTCAGTAACGTCTTTAAAAAAAAAAGAAAGAGAGAGAAAAAGAAACCACTGTGGCCCTAGATATTTTTGTGAAGATGGAGATAACGTATGAAAATGTCTGAAAAAGCTAGAATACCGTGCAGCAGCTGCACAATCGTCTGGCTCGTGCAGCGAGCTTTCTCAGTTTCGGAATGGGTGATTCCAACTCTTAGGAGTCTGCAACCTTCAAAACATGCCCTTCTAATGGCCATCTAGGTCATTCGAAGCAAATTCCTTATTCTCTTTGGACCCAGTTTCTTGTCTATAACAAAAAAGTTGTACCTGGTGTTCACCCAGACCTTGCAGATGTTAACACTCTAACTCTGTGCTCCCCACCTTGGATGATAGGGATAAAATGCAAGTGAGCATCAATGTATTTAGCTGTGCGTTTCACTTTCCAGAGGAGTTGAGGAGAGCGGCCTCTGCTTTTTACTTCTACGAGAACGTCAGTTGGTGACTGGGAGTCAACTTCAGTGCAAAGAAATGTCTGGGAACAGGATGAGGGGAGGGCATTCTCAGGATTGTGCCAAAAGCAGAGCAGACCAGCACCTTTGGGTTTCTCCTCTGAAAAGAGGTGATGCAGTCAAAATCGCAGGCTTCGGAGGAGCAAAGCAGTTCAAACAGGCAGAATGCAGGTGGGGTCACCACTTCTCTTCACCCAATCTCTCAATCAGCTGAAAAAGGAAACTGAGATAAACACGCATGTTTGGAGGGCAAACCACCAATTTGCATAGATGTAGGCAGGAAAGAGCCCCTTTGGCCCCCTTCCTCTTTGGCTTGCTTCCAAAGGCTCTTGAAGAACTTCTCTCATGTAGACCCCTAAGTTAGGATAGATTTTTTAATCCACCCTCCGGTTGACTTTGCGGGGAAAGAAGACAGGAGTCTGAAACACCCCTCCCGTGCATTTCGCAGTTACACCAAAGACCTGGTGTGGGCATCTGGAGCAAATGGAGAAAACCCACTTATCCTTGGCTAGTTCTTAGATGAGTCCATTACCACGCCAGGCAGAATTTCTCATGAAAGGTGACTCTGGGTTATCCCAAGGAGTGAGTTCTCCATATGGGGCTTCAGTTACTTACCTGGTTCCTACATTGATCCACCTCAAATTTCACAATTCTCCTTAAAGAGCTGAAGTGTTACCCATTGCTATGGTTTGAATATGATGGGTCCCCACCCAAAGTCATGTTGAAACGTGATCCCCAAGACAGCAGTGTGGTGTCCAGCAGTCAAAATTCCTGGATGGCAGGAAGACCATACGGAAATCAAAGTGATGAAAGGACCAGCGTCTGATAATACTTACCGCCTGGAATAATGGCAGCATCTCATTAAAACTGATGCAATAATAGATACAAAACACCTCCACTTTTATTTAGAAAAAGAAACTAAAAACACGAAGTAGGTTGGAGAAAAAAAAAGACTAAGCAAGAACATACATGAAAAAAGGAAAGCCAACAGTGTCCTAGTCAGCAAGAGTGGTCAACAGAAAGCAACGGTGATGTCTGGCCGATGAAGAAGTTAATACAGACTTGAGACATATTAACAGAAGTTGATGTTCCAGTGCAACAGAGGTGATCATCTTTTCTTCTTCCTCCCTGATCAGCCCAGCCTTAAAGTTGGATCTGGTATGAGAAGAATTGCCAAACTGCCTCAATAGTACATTCCGTGATAAGGACAGAATCAGAAGGAAATGAAGAAATAAATTTCTGAAATTTGGAAGCTTTCTATCTACAATAGGTTAACAGTCCTACCGTCAGAGGTCTCTAAGCATGAATTGAGTGACCAAGGCCAGGCCTGGTGGTCTGGTTCACACCTAAAATTGCAGCACTTTGGGAGGCTAAGGTAGGAGGATCACTTGAGCCCAGGAGTTCAAGACCAGCCTAAGCAACATGGTGCAACCACTTCTCTACAAAAAAAAAAAATTAGCCAGACATGGTGGCAATCACCTGTAGTCATAGCTACTTGGGAGGCTGAGGCAGGAGGCTCACGTAAGCCCAGAAGGTCAAGGCTGCAGTGAACCATGATCACACCACGTCACTCTAGCCTGGGCAACAGAGTGAGACCTTGTCTTAAATAAATAAACAACCACATTGAACAAAATATATTACAGGGGAAATGCCTAGATGAATTGTATATGAGAGATGCTGTATACTTCCAGGGTGCTGTGATTCTCCACTCTTTCTGTGAACCTTAATGCTACGGACAAGTAAGAGTGTCCTACTAATGCCTTCCATTGTGTTAAGATGGTTTAATTGTTTGTCCATCCAGTTGGTTTACTGGATGTCAAGCCTCCCTAGGGTTGTGCCAAGTTCTTTGCCATCCAGATAGTCAGGGGATGGAGGGGCCTACCCTACCCCGCCCCAGAGAGATGCTGGACCTCAGCATGTTAGAAAACCTGGGCCCCTCCAGATTTACATGGCAAGGGAGTGGGAGCCGCTGCCCCACCTGCTGGTTTGGCTGCGTGAAGTGCCATCCCACACAGGCTTGATAACTCCCTAGGATAGACTTTGGCCTGGGCCCCAAAGGTTGTCTGGTAGAGACACATATTGGGCACAGTCTGTGCCAGCCTACCAGGCCTCACAGCACTTCTCTGGCTCTGGTGTTTGCCATATCCTGTCTGCTAGATTGTGAGGTTCCCTAGGATAAATATAGATTAAAAACCGACTTCCTCTGGGAAGCTGTCCAAAGCCAAGCCCTCCCCCACAACCCCAGACGTGAGCTCCTAGCTCCAAAATCCAGTGTGGATTTTGACTTCTCTTGAAGTGGAAATTGTGCGACCCTGGCTGTGGGACCCCGACCCACGGAGGCAGGCACTCAATAGACTCGAGGCAGGACGCATGGTGACCGGTACCGACTTTATTGGGATCTCCGGGAGACTCAAGCGGGAAGGGAAGAATCGCGCACGCTTTCTTTGTTCGGTTGACTTTATAGGGACAGAGGGCCTGGGGCGGTAGGAGAGCTGACCTGGCAGGTAGTAATTGGCTAGGTTGATTGCTGGGCAGGAAGCCTGCCGGGCGGGAGCTTGTGGGACGGGAGGTTACGGGAGAGCTGGTGGGGCGGATGGTGATTGGTTCAGTGGGCCGCTGGGCGGGAAGGTTGCTGGTCTTGGGTCCGGCCAGGATAGAGTGAGATAAGGGACCCTCCCTGTGGGGGAGGAAGGGCCTTCCTTTTCGGGAATTAGGCCCTTTCCACATGGCTGGGGAACGGGGCCAAAAGTCCTCTACCAGACAGAAATCGCTTTCTAAGTTGAATTATAACTGTTTGCACATGCATCTTATCTCTTTTACCGGTTCATTCTGTTCTCATTTTAATTTTCCGTCCCCAGTACCTGTGTGTTGTCAGTTTTTAAACCCATTTGTTCAGTCATCTACTCATTCATTCAAAAACATTAATTGAACACATATTCAGTACCTGTTCTCATTCAACTTGCTCAACAGTCTAATGGGTGAGGTAGATTGTAATCGAGTCGTGCTGAGGGAGGGAGATGATGTGCTCAGAGTACAGAGTATTGGGATATGAGCCAAGCAGGCTAGGGAAGACTCCCCTGAGCAGAGGAAAAGAGTGAGTAGGCAAAAACTGGGCAAGCAGGGGAGAGGAGTGTGTTCCAGGAAAAAAGAATAGCACATGCAAAGATCCTGCGGTAGGGGAAGCCATGGCACCTACTGGAACACGAAAGAGCAGCAGGGTGGCAGGGCAGGGAGGATGCAAGGGGGCAAGACAGGGCTGGAGAGAGAAGAAGGGATGAGTGATCAATTGGATGACTAATTAAATGCATGATCCAATGAATCAATGAGTGAATGAGAATATTCCCTGCGTCTTCACTGGGAATTATGTAAGAGCGTTGGTTTGAAAGCCAAGAGAGTGGAGTACGAGTTACCTTTCTACCACCAGCTCCTCTATGATATGGGCTTGATCAGCCCCCTTTCTGAGCCTCAGTGTGTTCATCTGCCAGGATGATAGAGGAGGGTGTGGTCACTGTTGTGATGTCTTTTGTTACTGTTTACTGTGGATGCTGCTTGTAAGGTTTGCTATAGAGATGCTGATGGAGGCTCTAAGCTTCTACCAGATTTCACAAAGGCGAATGCTGCCCGAGGCTGTGCTGGTCCCATAAATGCATCTAGCCAGCCCGGTGTTAAACAATGGGGTTGATGGGCTGCCTCACACTTGCCTTGCACAACACCCTGACAGGTAAGGTAGCGCATTCCCGATTCCCATTGGTCTGCACGCTGCCGGTCAGGGCATGGGTGCTCTATGCAGTGACATGTCTACTAAAGAATCGTCTGAGAATGAACTCCTTCAGGCAAAGCAAATAAAAATTACAGTAAATTAAACGTTAGAAGTCACAAATCATGTGAGTAGAAGGATCTGCTACCTTTGCATCTTAGGACGGAATGACCTTGGTCCCTGCCTGTGATGCGATCTTCCCAGAGGTCCTGTCCAGACACGCGACTGACCCTTGAGACAGCCATGCATTCTGCCCTTTGTCTCCAAACACCACTTTTTGACCCTTGCAGCCATTCACCAAACAATTAGCAGTGCCCCTGGTGTGCCTCACCCTTTGCAAAGAACCCTTCGGAGAAAAGACTTGAACTTGGTCTTGCCCTCCAGGAGTTTTCAGTCCAGACAAGTGTCTGTCTACAATGGAATAGAGCATGCCAATGTCCTGTAGAAATTCACTCATTCATTCACTCAGTCAGCCAAAAAATAGATGCTGACAGCCTCCCTCACGCGAGGCTCTAAGAGGAGCTTATATTTCAGCTCCTGTTTATATATACATGCATTATACAAAGCATTAGTTGGTAAGATGGAGAAAAATCCAGCAGAGAATGAGCACAGGAAGAGCTGAGACAGAGGCCAGGCTGTGATTTTGAAGGATGGCCCAGGTAGGGTTTATTGATAAGGTGACCTGAGCCCATCACAGGAAGCCAGGAAGGCTGGGGATGTGTCTGTGTCATGGGGAGCAAAGTGCTATGAACTTTTGTCCAAGGATCCACAGGGGGCATGATGTCTCTTTCCTCCGCTGATGTAGAAGGAACTAGAATGATGAGGGCTAAAGGTCTAGGATGCCAGGCTGGCTTTCGTCGGACCCGTGACTCCTTGATGTATTTGAATTAGGAAAGTCTCACAGCGTCTCAGCAATTTCCTAACCCCCTACCTAATTGCATGTAGGTCTAACTGCCTATACCATAAATTAATATATTCCTGTAGTAGACAGACTAAAGATCTCCCAAAGATCTCCTCATCCTAAACTCCAAGACCTGTGAATATGTTATATTTCATGGCAAAAAGAACTTTGCAAGTGTGATCAAGTTAAGGGTCTTTATGGGGCAATAATCCTCCATTATCTAGGCGGGCCAGGTATAATCACAGGGTCCGCATCAGAGGGAGACAGGAGGGTCAGAGTCTGAGGAGCAGAAGTAACGTCAGAGACAGAGGTCAGTGCAGTGCAGGGCAACAAGCCAAGGAACTCAGGCAGCCTCTGGAAACTGGGAAAACAAAGGAACTGTACCTTCTTCTCCCCTGCAGCTTCCAGAACAAACACTGCCCTGCCAGCACCTTGATCTTAGCCCCAGAGACCGATTTCCAACTTCTGACAGCCAGAATAGTGAGATAGCACATTGGTGTTATTTTAAGCTGTTTAATTTGTGCTAATTTCTTACAGTAGCAAAAAGAAATTTAAACAATTACCAGACTATTTTGTTTGATAAAAACACACATAGCAGTTGATAGAACTCTGGGTCTCTTTACAGATGACAATTCATCATTAAATCCCCAAAAGCATGCATCGAGGTGTAGGTACTATTAGTTCCCTTATCTTATAGATGAAGTCATTTAAGCACAGAGAGTTTAAGCAATTTGGCTAAGGTCACACAGCTCTTAATGGCGTGGGCAGGCTATGAGCCCAGGTCGTCTGGCTCCAATGGTAATGTGTGTCTGCTCCTGTTGATTTTCTTACATTGACCTTTGCGAGCTCAGCAGGAGCCTTTCCTTCCTGAGGCCTGGACAATCACCTGTGCTGTCTTCACAGGGGAATTCCTTACCCCATAGTGCTGATGACTTATCCACAGAAACTTTGTGTCCTTTAAAGAAACCAAGCATCACTAAATCAATATTGAAACAAATATTTGGTTTCCTTTTTTTTTTTTTTTTGAAATGGAGTCTCGCTCTCCCACCCAAGCTGGAGTGCAGTGATGCAGTCTCGGCTCACTGCAACCTCCGCCTCCCGGGTTCAAGCAATTCTCCTGCCACAGCCTCCCAAGCAGCTGGAACTGCAGGCACACAGCACCATACCCGGCTAATTTTCTGCATCTTTAGTAGAGATGGGGTTGCACTATGTTAGCTAGGATGGTCTCAATCTCCTGACCTCGTGGTCCACCCATCTCAGCCTCCCAAAGCGCTGCAATTAGAGGTGTGAGGTACCATACCTGGTCCTCTGGTTTCCATTTCTAGGGAAAAACACAGAAGTAAAAATATCATCAATTTTTCTTTTTTTTTAAATTTTATAATGTAACCCAGTATTTTTATAGAGATATAGTTCACATACCCTTAAATTCACCCTTTTAAAATGTACAATTTAATGGTTTTAATATATTCCCAAGGTCAGGCAACCATTACCACCATCTAATTTCAGAGAATCTTCGTCACACCCCCCAAAAAACCATCCAATTTCAGAGAATCTTCATCACACCCTAAAAAGAAACCCTGTCCCCATTAAGTAGTACAGTAACTTCCCCATGACCCCCCTCCCCCAGCCCCTGGAACCAGGAATCTACTTTCTCTCTCTATGAATTTGCCTGTTCCGGCGTTCCATATAAATGAAATTAGACAGAATGCTGCAGCCCCATGAGGTCTTTGTGCTGTCCCAAGTGAGCCTGCCTAGTTGATATGTGAAGGTTGCAGGTTGTTAGGTTGTGCACCATGGCAAGTCTAATATTCATTATTTCTTCCTCCAATCTCCATTTTATTGTCAGTTTGCCATTATTTTGTGGCTCCCTTTGTGTGGGCATTTTTGTGAGCTGCTCCAAACCCTTTTCGGAATTGGGCAGTAAGAGAATAAATAAAATAGGCGGGTGTTGAACAATGAGAACACATGGACACAGGGAGGGGAGCACTACACACTGGGGTCAGTTGGGGGAAATAGGGGAGGAACAGTGGGGGGTGGGGAGCTGGGGAGAGATAGCAAGGGGAGAAATGCCAGATGTAGGTGATGGGAGGAAGGCAGCAAATCACACTGCCACGTGTGTACCTATGCAACAATTTTGTATGTTCTTCACATGTACCCCAAAACCTAACCTAAAATGCAATAAAATAAATAAATGGGAAAAAAATAAAAGTAAAAAAAAAAATTAAAAAAAAAACAAAACACAGATTTTCAAATCAACCAGTCATGAAATCGAATCGTACAATACGTAGCTTTTATGACTGGCTTATTTCAGTTTGTATCATGTTTTTGAGGTTGTTCCATGTGGCAGCATTAATCAGTACATCACTCCTTTTTACAACTGAGTAATATTCCATCGTGGGCCATAACTTAAATGCATTTATCCATTCACCATTTTGATTGTTTCCACCTTTTGGCTATTGGGAATAACGCTTCTGGGGACATTTATGTGATCTGTTTTATTGTACCTAATTAGAAGGGATCCCAGACAGGATCCAGTGGCTTCCAGAGAGCTCTGCTGCCACAGAGGCCTGTGAGCAAGTTGCCCTTCTTACAGTCCAAGTCTCTGCGGTGAGATGTCGACACCCCTTTGGAATGTACCCCAGGGTCCAAGAAAGAGCAGTGGGTTCATGTGCAGAGACTACATTGTTCTTTCCCGAAGGGGAAGTGGGAGAAGATTCTCCGTCTGTGAAACAAAGGGCTTCATGAAATGAACAAATTTCAACTTGCAGAGGGAACCACTCCATGGAGCCGACTCTGATGCTAATCTCTTTTACATGCTTATTCTAGACATGGACCCACTGAAACGCATTACGCTACATTGATATATGGGGTATACAGTTTATGTGGACTGCACACGCTAAGCAAGATATGTTAAATGGAATATGATATGTAATTATGACTTTGTTTTCAGCATTCACTTTGAATAGAATTTTAACATACCTCTTAGGAGAGGTTGGGGACAAGTAAAAACAGTTATGGCCAAAACCTCCAGGAATCAAAGGCTTTGGGTACATGCTTTTGTCAAAAATTTTAAGAGCTATTAGAAGCATTAAAAATAACAATGAGAAGAAAGGACTTGTGTGACGTGGTGCCCAAGAGCTCTTCCAAGTTCCTACCTACACCAACCCTGACTTCTCCCGGCCTCTGCAGAGGCATGTACCCTATGCCTCAACGTGAAGCCACGAGTCCCAGGCTGTGATCTCACCTCCTTTGTCCAAACTTATCCCAATGAACATGTCACCCAGCAGCATTTCCAGTGACAGCAACACAATAGCGTGCCTTTCAGTAACACATGAAATAAATGTTATTTTCATTCCAAATGCGGTGGTGGGAATCAGAGAAACAATGGCCTTTTCCTGCCCGATGATGCAAGTTAAAAATATTGCCTGCTTCTTCACTGACTCCCATCTTAGCCCCGCACGTTTAAAAATACGCCCGTCAGTGGCTCTGCATTTGAAAATGTATTTTGCATCTGATAATTAAGAAGCATTTAAAGGGCAAAATTAGAAAGCACAAAATTAGGCTGGCAGGCTTAATTAGACCATTCTTTTTTCTAATGGGTGGAATTTGGGCGACCGTATGCTCAAGGGGCACAAAGACCCCTAATGGGGGTAGTGGAAATTCACCCACGTCTCTGTAAACTCAGTCTCTCTGTGAGCCAGATCAGGGGGATTAACTGCACAACCAGAAATGCGAGACACACGAAACAAGACGGTTATACCCTCTTGTCCTCAAGAAAACGACATGAGCACAACTACAGAGTAATCTATCAACAGATAAGAGAGGACCATGCATGTGGCCTTCCAGAGGCCTGATGTAATCATGGTGACATCATGAGTTTATGTGTAAAGAGATGAACTCTGCAGTGGGACGTGATGCCTTTTCCAGGATAATTATCACTGGTATCTGCCTGCATTTGAAAACCCATTTCCCCCACCAGCTCTGACCTTGCTAAATGACCAGTGACATGCCTTCCTATACACACTGTAACTGTCCACTCCTCCTGAGGACCATAAGCTCTTCATGGAGGGATGCACTGAGTTGGCCAGGATGGGACTGGAAACTTCCAAGTGCCTTCCAGAGCTGTCCATTGTATTCTCTGAAATCTGATTCCGCATCCCTGATGATGGTATCACAATGGCTGGCTGCATGTAGCTCACCCTGTACCCAGTTGGGTGGATCTGTCCCCAGCATTCAAGGAGAAAGTTCTGCCTTTTCAAGTTGCCATGGTCCTTCTCAAGCCACAACAGGCCACGGGGAGCTAAGCTGAGGCGCCTTGATCCTAGGTATGAGTCACCCTGATGAATCAGCCGTGTCCCTACTATTTTTTTTTTTCAAGCTGTGGTTTTCTTTATAACAGAGGCTGTGTTGTTCATTTTGCAGCAGCCAGATCTAGAAGGCTTCTGCATGTTGAAAAAGGAGGCCTACTGTACTATATCCACCAGACAGAACCTAGAAAGGTCCGCCCTGCTGTAGGCCTCAAGGAATGTTCTGAAACAATCCACAGCACAGCCGCAGAGCTACAGAAGGGGCCTGAACCCTGAATCTCAGTACCTGGGTGGTCTCTGGCAAGACACTGCACCTCTCTGAGGTGAAACCCCCAACTTGGAGAGTTGTAAAATTTCATTCATTCAAGAAAGTGGTTTTCAACTAGGAGCCATTATGCGCTACCACCCACCAAGGGGACCGTTTTGGCTGTGTTTGGGGGTGTATTCATTTGTCACAAGTGCTTTCTTTGCCATTCTTTATGTGCCATTTGACGTTATAGAAAAGGCCGGTAAGTCTCTAAACAGTTGGTCAAGATTCAGACGTTCATTTTTGTTTCAAGATCTTTATACAAAATGTGTATGACCTCAAATTACATAGACTAAGATGTAGGGAAAGAAGCAAGTCAGCCCTGCTCTGCTACAGTCACTATGTCAAGGTTATATTTTTTAACCTGGTTAACATGTCTTCATGACAATGTTTAGCTATTTCTTTCCAAAGAGCCAAAACAGGAGAAATACAAGAGTAGGTTGCTAGAAAAGATAGACCATACTTCAGTTTCTCAAACTTAGTCATTGGAACGTTCCCAGTTCTGAGCAGAATTGCTTTACCCAGAGTCCAGTCTGATGATAAAATGGTAACCTCAACCAGGATTTCCGAGACAGACAGAGAAAGACAGACAGAGGGAGAAACACTCAGGAGATACACACGAACAGGCAACCTGCGGGTCCTGAGAAGGATGAGAAACCTGGGAAAG
The DNA here is from genome assembly GCF_001604975.1 of Cebus imitator. Lineage (NCBI taxonomy): Eukaryota > Metazoa > Chordata > Mammalia > Primates > Cebidae > Cebus > Cebus imitator. The sequence continues at coordinate 2,549,776 of NW_016107452.1, read as the reverse complement.
GTTTGGGTAGGGATCTCCCAGAGCCTCTTAACTCCTTGCAGAGGCCCCTTCCCGCTACAGCAAACACAGCTCCCTTACACCTTGTATCTGCAGTACCCAAATCCACAGCAGACAGAACAAAGAGCATTGCAGTTGTCAGAGAGGAAGAAAGAAAAAAATCCAGCAAAACCCCAGCATGGGATAAACAGAGCCCAGGCAGTGCTGAAAGTTTCCCACATACCAGGTTCTTAGGGTGCTTGATTCACTATTAAAGGGGATACAGCTGTCATGGAGGAGGGGGCAGCTTAGAAACTAGAAGGGGAGGCAAGGTGGAGCTTGAAGGAGGAGGAAGAGGACTGTTTGCAGACTAGACTATTTAACTGGCTTGGGAAGAATTCCCTTCATTTCTCCCTGCATAAAATAGTTGTCTATTTCAGATGGATTACTGCAAACTCCCAGATACAGCCCTTAAGTGCTGTTTACACAGTGAGCTAATTGCGGTAATGGATCCCACCCCTCGTTGTCCCTCAGCTTCAGGCCGGTTTCCCTCATGAGCTTCCATAGTAGCAGCCCTATTTGTGGATCTTTCTCTCAGCCCCATACTAGGAGCCTGAGTGGGAAATATGTAATTATTCACTTTATGGCTATTGACGCCTCCAAAGCTGACTGGCTGTCACCACCCAGGGCTTTCAGGCAGCAGCGATGATGATCAAGCAGAGGGGGTCTGTCTGGAATCAGACTGACCTTCTTTCAGGACGAGGCCTGGGGCTCACCGTCACCAGAGCCTTGCCTGCAGAGGTCCTGGGAATTTGGGTCTGGGTTAACTTCACATTGTGGGACACGTCTTTCCATCATGGTGACTGTTGCGTTGGTCCCTGGTGGTTTTGCTTTTTCCCTAAAAGTAGAAGCAGGAATAATATCCCATGCTGTTCCTTTAAGTAACTCCCTATACTGGTGAAATGCTCCTGTCACTGCAGTCGAGGTCAACCAGAGTCTCAATGTGCATGCCCTGTGACCGTTAACCTGAGTGTATTCAGCTGGCGATTGCTTCTTGATGACTCCCATTCAACAGACCTCACCTTTTGTTATACCTTTATCCCATCAAGCCCCCATCTAGATCCTATTTTAATGCAAGAACCAGTTTCTCCTGAACTTAGACTTTGCCTCCTGTATCATTTCTGATTGCTGCTATAAGCATTAACTTCAAATTTAGCAGCTCGAAATGACACAAATTCATGCTTTTACAATTCTGGAGGTTAGAATATCCATGTAGGTTTTACTGAGCTGAACTCAGGATGTTGGCAGGGCTGGGTACCTTCTGGAGGCTCTAGAAGCCACTATCTTACCTTTTTCAGTTTCTAGAATTTGCCTGTTAGCTCTTGGCCTCGTCCTCCATCTTCACAGCCAGCCATAGTGGGTGAATCCTTTTCAAATCACATCACATGACTCTTGTGCCCTCCCTTATATTTTTAAGAATCCATGTGACTACACGGGGCCCACCAGATAACCCAGGAGAAACTCTCTATTTTAAAGTTAGTTTATTAGCATCCTTCATCTCATCTGCTACCTTCATTCCCCTCGGCCCCATAATCCCCTAAAGGATGTGGACATCTTTGGGGGCCATTATTCTGACTGCCACAGTTTCTCTTCTGAGAAGGGTTCTTATCTCCTCCCCTCAATTTGGCAGTTGCACAAATGACTTCTCAGGTAACATGTTTTCTGAGATAATGTTGGATCTTGGGATTTCCCTTCTCTTTCTCTCTCTCTCTCTCTCTCTCTCTCTCTCTCTCTCTCTAACACACACACACACGTCATCATCATCATCATCATCATCAACCATTCCAGCCTCCCATGAGTAGACCAGAACTAGCACATAAGCCCCATGAAGACAGTTTCGAGCTATGTTCCAAGCGGTTAGAACAACCCCTGGTATACTGCAAGTGCTCAATAAACATTTATTGAATAAATCACTTGATGAGAAGGATACTTTCAGCCTAGGAATAGCGTGACAACATCATACATGGGCCCCAGAGTCAGAAACGGGGTTGATTTCTTGCCCAGTGACTTAGCCATTCTGTGTTTCTAAGTGCATCGCAGTGCACGCATCTCTCAGGTGAGGGGATAAAGTTGCCTGTCTAATGTGGCTGCAGCATGTGAGGTGAGAGCCTGCTTAGCGGGAGCCCCTGGGGTATGATAGCACTGCCCTTGCCCTAGTGGTTACCATCATGGATAGGAAAAGAGATGTGTAGGCAAGCAAGACCGTCACATGTTAGAGGTGCTTTGAGAAAAATGTGTGGAAAGACAAAGAAAGAAATGGCCGGTTCAAGGAGACGTCACAGATGTGTGGAGACTGGAGCCTAATTCTAAACAATGAGTAGGTGTCAGAAAGGTGGGAGAAAGCAAGAAGCATTCCAGGAGAGAAAGGGCACGAACAAGGGCCGAGAGGCATGGAGCCACCTCACCCATTCAAGGAGCTGCGGGCAATTTTATAGAATCAGATCCAAGAGAACAAGGGGTTGGAGGGTGACATGACAGGTGGTAAGGCTGCATTGGAGTGGCAGGAGGGCTTGTGACTGAGCAGGTCCTCTGTGCCCTGCTGAGGCACTCCAATAGCTTAAGACGGTGGTTGACAAGCTGGGTATGCCTCAAATTGGTAGCACCAACATGTGCTTGCTTTCTGATTCTGTGCTCTTTCTCTCTCACTCATTCACACAAACTAACACGCGTATGAGGCACATGCAGCAATTTTGCAACAAATACACAAGACTGGGACATGCACATCTATTGGATGCACATACAACCTGCCTACTAGGATGACAGATGCGTTTGGGGCCCACATCTTGTATACATACACTTTCATAATCCGAACACACACAGGAGGTATCCAGAAGCACGTACGTACAGGACATATATGTATGTGCCCCTAACAGATACATCACTAGCCACGTGGACAAGCCTGCACGCACACAGCGGGCACACATGCAAGCATGCATATTCAATGTACATGCTGACTACACACATACACACACACCATCACAAAACACACACCAAGGACATTAAAGACACAGGCACATGAAGAAAGCACACCCTCACTGTCCATCTGTACACACAGGATACCAGTCATGCACACCTTCCCACATGCTTATTAAACATACTCAGACTCAAACACACACACATACCAAACATATACTCACACCATTTACCTACACACACACAGAGGGCACACACAATGGACCATGCCAAAGTGCACGTGTACACACACACACATCTTGACCGTGCGCACACAGACTGACTCCTCATTTCTCTCTGGAATGTGTCTGGGTTCCAGGCAGGCACTTGTTTGGCCTGAGGGAGGCTGTGATTATTCTCCCAGCTGCAGCAGGCAGGGCAGCTCAGAGACCTGTTTTGGATGACACAGTTCCTATCTGCGTCCCTCCCCATGAGGAAGGGTGGTGCAGAAAAGGAGTGCCTTCGCCTCTCCTTGCGCCAAGCTCCTAACTCCCTGCAACCCAGCTCCACTGAGGTCTCTGCAGCCTGTGACAATGGGATGTTATCCAAAAGCATTGCTGGGTCTTTTGCAAGAGTTCCCCATGTGAGACTCACTGCCTATCCTTATGCCTCCCTTCCAAACTCAGCTGGCGGGAGGCCAAGCCGTCTCTGGGGTAGGGGGGCAGAGCCAAGCACTTGGCAGCTCTTAGCACTGTGAGGCCCTCATCAGCCACTCTCCCAGGGGCCCTGTTTGGGTGCTGAGCCCAGCCAGCTCTCGAGCTCTGCAGAAAGGAGTCCCCCGCAACATCTGCTTGGCCTATCTGGGGCTATTCAAGCACAGCTTCCTCTTCTGCCTGTGCTCATCTAGGAATTGGGTTCCAATGAGCTGGAACCTGGTGCTTTCGCCTGAGGTTTTGACAAGTTGTTTCCTGGCAGCAACCAAGATGGAGCTGTGACCTCCATCTGGGTTAATGAGTGGAAGACTCACCATGTGCTTACCACATTGTCCCAGTTCATTGTCCTGTTCCAAGGCGCTAATAAACAAGGTTGCGCCTCATATTGGGTGCATCGCCTCCTTCTTGGAGACCATTTCATACCCTCAGTCAGAGCAAGCCTCAACAGATGCAGACCAAGCCCCTCATCCTTGCTAGAGAAGGAGAAAAATGGCGATATCAGCGCAGTGAGCTGTCAGAGGGATGGTAATAATGTAACTCAGATGTTCTCCATGGCCCCCACTTCTGGGAGATTTGGTTAAAATTAGTCCAAACCTAATTCCACAGACTTGCAAGAATCCTGAGCTGTCCCCAGAATTGCTGTGAATTCCTCCGTTTCCTCACATGTCTCTTAGCTTTGGAGTTCTCAATGGCACCTGCATTTGGCTTCAAATTTCACCCCCATCAAGCTGAACAAAAACCCATTACTTAAAAGAATTTCTAAAATAAACCCAGTTGTCTGAAACACTTTGAGTTCAGTGACTTTACTGAAAGGTTCGTGATCACAGGAAGGGGTACAACACAGGGGCCTGGGGCTGGTCTTCTTCCCATCAGCTTCAGTCCCACACTCACCTCCCATCTTCCTCTTCCTTCCCTCTCGGGAGTAACTCCCAGTTCTGTCCCTACTCTCCATGGGCTTGCTCACATTCAGACCCAGGAAGATCAGCTCCCATCACCCATTCCCAAAGAGACCTTTTTGAAAATTCTCCTCTCCCAAGAGTGGGTGTCCGCCCTTAAGAAATTCTCATGACAGCTGCCAAGAAAATACAATATCTTCTAAAGCATCCCATTATAAAGCTGCATGTTCACCAGAGAAGTTTCTCAGACAAAGGTGAATAAACATAGAAAAGAGAGCTCTGGAAGTGACAGTCCTTTCCATGTTAAGAAGATGTCTGGCTGGGCATGGTGGCTCATGTGTGTAATTCCAGCAATTTGGGAGGCCAAGGTGGGAGGATCACTTGAGGTCACGAGTTCAAAACTAGCCTGGTTAACATGGTGAAACCACCCCCCACCTACTAAATACACAAAAGTTAGCTGGGCATGGTGGTGGGCACCTATAGTCCCAGCTACTCAGGAGGCTGCGGCTCAAGAATCACTTGAACCTGGGAGGCAGAGACTGCAGTGAGCCAAGATTGCACCACTGCACTCCAGCCTGGGCAACAGAGTGAGATTCCAACTTAAAAAAGAAGAAGAAGAAAAAAAATAAGATGAAGAAGAAGAAAAAGATGCCTGGCTGCTAAATGAAGAATTAAATGAAGTGAGAATTCAGGAATTGGATGTCAAGACTGACTCCTTTTACCCAAGCATTGGTGAGACAGCTGAAATGAGAGTCGGAAGCTCACACCCCAGATGGGCCCCCAAGAAACTTCTCTCCAGCCAGAGTCTGACATCTTTGTTCTATGTTGACAACAAAGGCCTGAGCTCCAAAATCCACCCCCACCCACACCCAAGTCAGTGTGGTTTCTCCAAACCAAGAGGGGCGAAGACCCGGCAGGCACAGGTTGCAGGGCTTCTCTGAAGAGTTGACTAGCGGCCTTTCATACGCAGTAGAGCTCCCTTTTAACAAAGTCTGTTTGTTTCCACCAAGAGCCTGGGGAGTCGGTGCCAAGACCGAATGACTCATTGGCTCCTAGGCCCTTGCCTTACTCTGGGAGACACTCAGCCAGGCCCTTCTCCCTGAAGAGCAGCAGGGCAGCCTCCATCTGGCTCCAAGCTGATGTGGGTGCAACACAGTGAGTTTAGAAACTCAACATGGGGAAGGGTCCAAGTGTGAGCCTTTCGGCCTACCCCTCATGCAGGATTCCTGTGTTCATATGTGACGACTTCCTTCAAGGGTTCAAATATGATCAGTTTAAAAGTGAGCGTGATTCCCCTCCATGAGCGCGCTCATCTGGACATCTCTCAGTCACGGTCAAATTTGAATGCAAAAATGTGGACACTAATGCTCGGTGCAAAATATCCTTCGCAATATTTTAGAAGCTTCCAGAAGAGCTTTATCCAGAAGAGAAATTTCTTTCTTCAAAGTAGTCAAAATTAATGATTGACACAAGTTAACATAACTCATCGATAAAAAACTGGATACAAATCCAACTAGTTTTCCTAACAGCTTCAAACTCATAGTCTACTATACTAAGATTATACTTGCTACTGACCTCACAGGATGGCTGTGAAGCATAAATTAGGAGATCATGACTACAGAGACAGGCCAAAGCGAGGCTCTCAGTAACTTACAAATATCTGACTCCATCCTCATCATCTCCATCACAGGTCTCCAGAAACTGCATGCATCTTTATGCCATTTTGAGGGAATCTGAACCTGGAGAATTTAAGTGGTCCAAGTTCACATGGCTAATAAAAATAATACTAATGCCAGACACAGTTATCATGCCTGTTATCCCAGCACTTTGAGAGGCTGAGGCAGGAGGATTACTTGAGGTCAATAGTTCGAGACCAGCCCAGCTAATGTGGTGAAACCCTATCTCTACTAAAAATACAAAAATTAGCTGAGTGTGGTGGCAGGTGCCTGTAATCCAAGCTACTCGGGAGGCTGAGGCAGGAGAATCACTTGAACTCAGGAGGAAGAGATTGTAGTGTGCCAAGGTCATACCACTGCACTCTAGCCTGGGTGACCAAACAATCCCAGTCTCAAAAAAAAATAAATAAATAAACATTCAGCTGGGCACAGTGACTCACGTCTGTAATTCCAGCACTTTGGGAGGCAGCGGCAGCCGGATCACCTGAGATCATGAGTTCGAGACCAGCCTGGCTAACATGGTGAAACCCTGCCTCTACTAAAAATATAAAAATTAGCTGGGTGTGGTGGCAGACACCTATAATCCCAGCTACTCGGGAGGCTGAGGCAGGAGAATCACTTAAACCTGGGAGGTGGAGTTTGCAGTGAGCCGAGATCATGCATTGCAAACCAGCCTAGGGGACAGGAGTGAGACTTCGTTTCAAAAAAAAAAAAAAAAAAAAAAAAATTAAGACAGCAAATAAATAGAACAATAAGATAGGAAAAAGTGAACACCACCACTCAGCAACAAAGAGATACAAAAATGTTTTAGTGGCCAGTGGTTTAGAAGCACATGCATTAACTGGCAATGAATATGCTAATTATAAACTGTTCAGTAAAAACTGTTTCCACAGGTCCTTCAGCCCCCAGGCAGGGTACTTCCTAAACAGAAAAGTATAAATCTGCGAATGATCTTGATTCGTTTTTTCTTATGTCTCCTCCCAGCAAGAGAGATGTCACTTAGTCATTCAACAAAGAAACTTATTTAGCACCTCCTTTGAGCCATGCACTCTGTTAGAGCTGGAATAAAATTGGTAATGGAAAGAGACAGAACTTAGAGTTTAAGACAGGGTTTATCAACCTCAGCATTGGTGATATTCCGGGTTGGATCATTCTCTATTGGAGGACCCTCTTCTGGGCATTGAAGAGATGTTTATCAGCATCCCTGGTCTCTAGCGACTGGATGCCAGTGGTGCACTCCAGGAGGTGACAACAAAAACATGTCCAGATTTTTGTCAAATGCCCCCGGGGGGCAAAATCACCCCAATCGAGAATGATAGCTGGAGAGGAGGAGAGTCATTAATCAAACGCTGACAGTTGTCAGCACAGAGAACTTGGAGGACCAGCCCCAAACCCAGTTTTCGTGGTACAAATGATATCTAAATGGAAATAGCAGCCCTAGCAGAACTAGGCAGAAGAAGTAGTTTGGAAGGTGAGAGAGATTGGTCTTGGAAACGTATCAGAGGAAACAGTGAGACCCAAGTCAAGGAGGGAAGTGTAATTCTGCTTTGGGGTCTGTGTTGTTTAACATATGTATCAGTGCTGTGGATAAAGGCTAAAGGCAGCATTATTCAATGTGCATTTGGTGCAGCACACAGATAAATGTATTTCAGGAGGTTCATACAAGCTAGAACCATGGGCCAAAGTTATAATGCACTAACAAGAGCAAATGCAAAATTCTACATTATGTGACCCCCAATAGCCAACCGTTAAGGCATGGAACCCTTGGCGGAGAGACAGAAGACTTTTAAAAGGCTTTGAGTGGAAATCAGTGGATCTGATGCCCATTCATGCATGAGAAACCTTTGGAGGGCTTGTTAAAGCAGAGATGGTGGGTCTTAACCCCAGTGTTTGTGATTCAGGAGGTCTTGGGAGGTGCTTTAGTTTTCAAAGATGTTAATGGCAACAAGATCACATTAATAGAGATATGGTGCCTAGTCCAAGAAGTGAGAATCTCAATGCCAAGAGACTACACTGATGTGCCAGGAAGAAAGCTAAGCATCATCATGTTTTAAGTGATCCTTGGTGAACTGGAAGGTGTCTAGAGAAGAGTAAAAAAATGTGGGGCATTTGGTCTAGGAAAAAAGAAGTTATGGGAAGAATGTGGGAGCTGCCTTTAAATAGCTGAGGGACTGTGACTTTGAAAAATGGATTTGATTCCATTTTTCTTCTCCAAGGTTGACCACGGTCGTTCAAGACACGGACAGCCAGCAAGGGTAGGAGCATCAGGGATAAAGCTTTGGGCTCAACATGAAGTATAATCTTGTACCAGTTGCAGCTTTAGTGCAGCACTATTCAATAGAAAAATAAGGTGAGACGAACGTAACAGTTGTCTAACAGCCATATTACAAAATGTAAAGAGACACAGTGAAATTAATTTCAATAATGCATGTCATTTAACCTAATCCTTCCAAAATGTTGTCTCTCGGACGTGTGATCGATATTAAGCTTGTTAATGAAGGTTTACATTCTCTCTTTTTTCTTTTCTTGTATTCAGTTCTAACCTAATGTATGCCTTTCATCTTCAGCACACAAGCATCCAGACTAGCCTCCACTCTTTCTGTGCTATGTGGCAGTGGCTACAGGTAGCTTGCAGCTTCCATATTAGGCAGAGAAGCTCTAGTGAATCAGCCATCGTGAAATAAACGATTTCTCATTCTAATGAGTTGCTCTGTCCTGTTACTGACTTTGGGATTTAATGATGTTGGTATTCCCTTTATATATTTCTCTTTTAAATTAAATGCACATAGGTTTTATGTATATTCTGAGAATTTTATAACATGTTTCACAGTATCTAGAAAAAACCTGGGGTACCCTGAATAGGGATGGTATCAGGGTTCTTTGCTGTAAGTGACAGGAAACTCCCTTCAACCTGGCTTAAGAACATAACAAAATAATGCATTAGTTCACATTTTGAAAAGTCCGACAGCAGCACTGGCTTCTGTCTTGGCTTGGCTGTATCCAGACATATCAGTTGAGTTACCAGGATCTTCTGTGGCTCCAAAATTCTCTTAATTCTGTGTTTGCCTTCATTCTGTGGATCCCCCTGACATAGAAGCATGGCTACTGGACACTCCAGCCGTAAATCATCTGTACAGTGAGCATTCCCTGTAGAATAAGCCGCTTTTTTCAAATAGTTCCAAAGAGTCCTAGATTTGAGACTCATTTGCTTGAATTGGCAGTGCACTGATTATCCCTGAAGCCAAACGTTGTGGACTATGTATTTGGTCAGGGTTGAGTCACCTCTGCAGCCAGGATTCTAGGATGTCAGACTCATGCAAAGGTCAAAAATGGGGGAAGAGGGACAGGTTTCCTAGAAGGAAGGGAAGGGGTAATGAATACTCCCTCACCACAGATGGGCATTAATGACAGAGGACAATGGGTCATTTCGTCCTGGATTATGACAATTGCCTTTTGAGAAGATCCAGTTTATCTTTACTGCAAAAGTACTGCTTGGAATTTTGTAGAGGAGGATCTCAGTTGAAGGCACTAATCTTAGTAGTCACACTGGGCGTCTTCCCTTGCTTTGGCAAATCTACTTGAAGAAGCCTCGCCCCATGTGTCTGAATGTAGGTGACAGACTAAGATCAGAATGAGCACCTGGAGTCTGAAAAATACATCTAAGTTTACAAAATTCTCAGGAAATATACAAGGGTGAAACTTGGGCCAACTCGGCCACAGTAGATTCTTTCCCTTCCTTTCCCCAAACAATGATCTTTAAACCAAGACAGTGACTGCTTTTGCACCAAACAACTGTAGGGTCAAAGATGTGAAAAGTCTGACAAGACTCAGAGTCTGACTTTTTCAGATCCCTGAACATCCAAAACACAAACAAGATGATGCATTTCATCCGAATACCTGCAGCCCTTGCTCACAGGCATTCTTTGTATCAGTTACTCACTTCTGTCTGCTGCACCCATTAATTTCCTCCCATTGAGTTCAGGTTCCTCAAAGTTACCTACTGTCTCTGCTCACAGATACCTAAGTGATTCTCTAATTCATCTAACAATCTAGACAGGGTCATGGGCTGATGCTTGAAATCTTAATGTGTGCAACAAATTTAGAGAAAACAGAGGATTCCAAAAATTGACCAAGCCAAAGGATCTTTAGCGACAAGGTATCTTTTGTTATATAAAACTAAGATACTTTAACTAACGTTTCATTAGAAAGAGCAGTGACCAAGAAACATTGGTTGCAGTCCAGCTGGGCACGGTGGTTCATGTCTGTAATCCCAGCTCATGGCTGTAATCCCAGCAGTTTGGGAGGCCAAGGTGGGTGGATCACCTGAGGTCAGGAGTTCGAGACCAGCCTGGGCAACGTGGTAAAACCCTGTCTCTACTAAAAGTACAAAATTTAGCTGGGTGTACTGGCGTGCGCCTATAATCCCAGCTACTGGGTAAACTGAAGCAGGAGAATCGCTTGAACCCAAAAGGTGGAGGTTGCAGCGAGCCTAGATCTAGCCACTGCACTCCAGCCTGGGCAACAAGAGCAAAACTCCATCTAAAAAAAAAAAAAGAAAGAAAAAGAAAAGAAATATTAGTTACAATCTGGCTGGCGGAGTTTCCCTGCAAGACTCCACTTCACTTGCTGAATTTGTGGGCTCCCATTCATCCCTCTGGAGCCCCCAAAACTTTACTGGCTCTTCTCCTCAAAGATCTCCACTCACTGATTTGTTCAGCATTTCACCTCCTCTCTGCACAGACCTGAGGCTGTGGGACAACATAGCTGAATGGAGTTAGACCATCATGGACTCAAATCTCAGCTCTATCATGCTTTAACCGTGTATCTAGAAAATTCTTAAACTTGCCTGCATCTCAGTTTCTTCATCCATAAAGAAAATACAAACTTGTCTTGGGTTGTTTTTTAAAAAGATACAAACTAATATATGTAAATTACATGGGGCACAATGTTATGTTACTCAATAAACAGTAACGTTGTAATTATTACTGCATTCTATTCTGGTTGCTTGTTTATAAGTCTGTGTTCTCCATTAGACTCTGAGTTCCTCTAGGGGTGGGAGTGTGTCTTACTAAATTTCATGTTTCAATCCAGAGTGTTGAGAAATACATGTTTATTGAAATAATAACATGAATAAATAAACGAATGCATACAGATGAAGACACAGTCCGCAGCCAATCTCTAGGGAACTGTGGTCCTACGATAATAATATTATGCCAAACCCTTTCATTTTCAGTTGAATATTGAGCACCATATTAGACTGAATTGCATGGAGTGTTTCTGAAGAAGCATTGTCCATGGTCCGTGTGGGCGATTTCCCATGATTCAACCTCATTAAGAGCTACAAGTCTTGAGTTAATTTTCAGTGTATTTCAGATATCACCACATGATTAGCTGTATTAACTATCTGACTGGTCCACCTCCTTCCAACGACACTGAGCAAGCAGAGGCTGAAAATCAAAATAACAGTGTTTGTAAATGGAAAATGCCTGCTTGTAAATCAAGCTGTAAGTATGGCAGGCCCTGAAACTTCACAGTTGGCTTTCTGAAATTCAACCCCTTCCCCACACCCTGTTTCAGAACTAGAGAACCTGCCTGTGTATTTTCAACTTGAGAGCAGACGCACGCTCATCCCACAGTACAGTCCATCAAGTAGCATCATTCCAGGTGTGTTTAAACCTGAAAATTCAATTCAGGCAGTGGGCATGAAAATCATCTCTCAGCCCAATTGACTCAGAGGCAGCCTGGCTGGGCCAACTCCCTTATAAAAAGTAGTGTCGTATTTGGATTCAAAAACTCCTTCAGTACATGATGTTAATCTCGTCCTAACCATATTTTATAAATACAAAGGCTGGTTCAACAGTCCCACTGAGACCGCATTTCCCAATAATGAGGAAAATGGCCTTTACAGGAAGCTCTGAAACTTGCCTTCAGTGGCCTGCATTTTTGCTAAGTCCTGTATGAAACCTCCATGTGGGCATGACTAATGGATCCACCTAATTAAATTTTTACAGCATTCCAGGGCTGGAGTGTCAAATGTTTGCTTCCAGCTTGAATCCTTGTAACACTGTCAAATAAGTTTCCCATCCCATGCCCCTCCCACACACACCTTTTTTAGGGCCTGTTGGCTACATTCCAATGTCATATGAAATCAGAATTTGGTTGATAAGGATGAAGACATGGATTGCCAAATAGTTTTGGTAAGCCAGCCTACCTTCACCTATTTAGAGAAGTTAAAAGAAGCAAAAAACGAACAAACAAGCAAAAAACACAAAGCAACAACCACAAAAACCCTTTCCAACCAGGCTGGATTCTACATGAGAAGTTGAAAAGGTCATCTTTCATGGGTAAGAAGATCATCACTCTTGTTTACAAACCCTTGCTGCAAAAGACCATAGTCGGCATTTGGCAAGATGGAATTTTAACTCTAAAAGCGTTCTTGAATTCAGTGGATTCTATGATCTTCAGAAAAAAAGGGATTTGCTGAGTGTCATCTGTAATACATGTTTTGTTGTTCTTTGTTATTTCATTGGTTTCAGTGAAAAGACATCCAATTAAACCATTTGCTATCTCTTTACTGAAAGGAAAGGGTTTATCACAAAATGGGTAGGTAATTTGGGAATGTGTCTCGAGTTGCTCAGCAAAGAGAGGGAATAGAATCCAATTTTCACATCAAATGACTGTCAGAGTCAGCCAGGTCACTGTCCATTCCAGGCCACATGCCTCCCCACTGACTCTCATGGAGCATGTTGGAGGCGTCTTCTTGAAGATAGAGGCTCAGAATGGACACGTGTCAGTCAGTCCCTGAACACTCTCTAAGCCAGAGATTCTCCAAGTGCCACCCACATCGTCTACATCTGAACTACATAGGGAGCTTTTTGAAATGTAGTTCCAAATCATTTCAGTCTGGTTCTCGAAGTGGAGACAGAGACTCCGCATGCTTGTCAAGGTGCTCACAGACAAGCTCCAGAATTTGGAGGTCCAATGCTCTGGGCTTACTGGAAAGGTCACAGCCAAATTCCACACCCACAATGGGGCTGAAGTTGCAAGTGACAAGCAAGTCATGGAGTAACTGAGGCCAGATGGAGACCCTTTTCAGGGAACAAGGTCACAGGCACAAGGAAATTGTTGTTTACATCCAGGCTTAAGGTCTCTGTAGACACACAGAGGCTCACCCCACCCTCAAAAGACCCCAGAGACAATTCTTCCAATCCAAGGCCTGCAGGAATCAGTTGTAGTGGGGAACCTGCTTCTGATATCTTTCACTCTCTCTTCCCCTAGCAGTCTCACCCCATACACACATACTCACAAATAATATACTTGGAGAAACACTCAAATGAGTCCACATGCACAAACCTGCACCTACCTGCTTGACAACATACATGTTTGCAAACATACCTGTTGCCCACAGGGCAACACATGCCCTGTCTAACACAGAGATACTATACCTTGGCTCCTGCTGAGACAAACTACCATTCCATCAAAAACATTTTCTCTTTAATTCATCTTAGGAAAAATCACCAACCATTAGCAATTTAGCAAATCGTATCCCTCCAAGACCTCCATCCTACTGTGAGAATCTGCTAACTACCCAACCAATGAGTGACTAGAGTCAGGGTAAGATGAAATTGTCAGACATTTATGACACAACCAGCAGAATTCCTTGGAGACCATTTCTCCCAGCCCTGATCCTGATGAGCCCAGCACCATGTTGGACAAAGTGATAGTATATAATATTGTCAACTCAGTAGGCTTTGAAATTGGGTAGCTCTGCAATAAGTGTCTTCAACTAGTATTGGCTGTGTGACCTCACTGAACCTCAAGGTCCCTTTCTATAAGCTAACATTTTATGAAGAAGTAAGACCACGTGGGAAAGCACATAGCCTGAGGTGCTAGAGCCGTCAGTAATAGGAAGTGATTGATAAATGATTAGCCTGACGGAATGCCTGCATGCCACAGATTTTAGATTCAGCAAATTCTCAGTTTGAACCTGGATTCTTCCACCTATTGGCTGAAAAATTTTGTGCAAGTTTTTAAGTCTCTAAATGTCAGGCCCCCCATCAGAACGAAAATAACACCACTACTTAACTCATAGAATTGTTGGGCGAATAGTCTGTAAGAATTTATCTGAGGCATGGTGAATGCTGAGAGATGGCTGGCTTCTTCTCCTGCTGCAGCTTTTTCTCTAAAAAGGGGAATATCTTATGGAAAGAAAAGGGAGTTACTTTCCCCCTCGGGGATAGTAGGCCAGGAGAATGGACAAGGGCAATGAATTTGTAACTGTTAGAGAAAGAGTGATTCCAATAACACAGGTCACCAAATGATATTTCAGAGAAAGCCAATCTCTGTTTCTTCTGTTGCCAAGGCTGCAGGAAACCTCCCCTTATCTGTTGTCAATCTTGGATCAAATAAGCTCCCCCAAAAAGGGAAGAAATTTTTCTCCTTGAGCGGGGGGCACTTCTTTTTGAATGGCTTTGCTTTCTTGGGGAGGAAACCAACAGCCTTTTGAATTTGGTAAAATGGCTTCCATTGCACATGAAGAAGGCAGATGGATTTTCAGACCTCATAAGGTTTATTACTTCTTCCCTCTGAGCTCTGTATCCTTGGGCAAGGGCTAACCCTCACTGAATCCCTGTTTCTTCATTTTCTAAAACTAGGAGCTCTGTGGAGGTCTCTGAGTCCCTTCGGCCTTCTTATTGCTGGGCACACAGCCAGCATTGTCTCACTCTCTGCCCCCAGGTTTAACTCTGGCCTTGTCTTGGGTGGAGGACTTGTTAGCTGATCGGACACCAACACTAGCCAGTTCCTCAAAAAGTTAAACAGAATGACCACAGGACCCAACCATTCCTCCTCTAGGTATATATCCAAAAGAACTGAAAACGGGTCTCCAAACAAATACTTGTACAAAAATATTTATGATACCGCTATTTACAATAGCCGAAAAGTGAAATCAGTCCAAATGATCATAAACTATGAGTGTATAAATAAAATGTGGTCTATCCATACAATGGAATATTATTCAAATATGAAAAGGAACGAAACACTGACAACATCAAGACGAGCCTCAAAAATGTTAAGCAAAGTCAAGCCGGACACAGAAGGTCCCCTATGGCTGGGTGTGGTGGCTCACACCCATAATCTCAGCATTTTGAGAGGCCAACGTGGGTGGATCACCTGAGGTTAGGAGTTCGAGACCAGCCTGGCCAACATGGTGAAACCCTGTCTCTACTAAAAAGACAAAAATTAGCCATGCGTGCTGGCAGGCACCTGTAATCCCAGCTATTCTGGAGGTTGAGGCAGAAGAATCGCTTGTACCTGGGAGAAGGAGGTTGCAGTGAGCCAAGATTGTGCCATTGCGCTCCAGCCTGGGTGACAAGAGCAAAACTCCGCCTCAAAAAAAAAATTCTGTGTATGATTCCATTTCTAAGAAACATTCAGAACAGGTAAATCCACAAAGACAGAAAGCAGATGAACGGTTGCCAGGGGAGAAGGAGAAATGAGGAGTGACTGCTTAATGTACAAAGTTTACGAAGTTTCTTAAGGGATGATGAAAATATTTTGGAGAACTAGAAGTGATGGTGGCCCAACATTGTGACTGTTCAAAATGTCACTGAAATGGTCACTTTTATGTTATGTTAATTTCATTTCAATTTAAAAAGAAATCCCAAGTCAACGTGTAGGTGATTTTGATGCCCAAATGGAGAAAGCGGCCGTCAGTGATTGTCAAAGCACTGATTAAAAATTTGCACCTTGAGGGCAGGGCAGTCCCCTAAATCTCTTTAATTAAGACAAAGAAGACAACAGCGGTGGGGAAAATAGCAGTTCAGCAGATAAACACAACCCAACAACACAAGCCGATGGCTTCCCAGGAATGGTCAGCTGTGCCGATTTTTCTAGAGTGAAGTTAACATGTTAAGTGTGCAAACACACTGTGGATTCCTTTGTTCCCCCTCTCCCCGACCCTCTCCGCCAGCTATCTTGGCTTGGCACGCATCCTATTTTCCGAGCGGCAGCTGTGCACAGTTGAATAGTAAATCAAACACCCTAAAAAACTGTTGTTTTAAAACAATGTCTCAGATTTCCCAGATATTTCATATCTGTTTTTCTTCCCAACACCCCTTGCCTCAGACGGCACTGATAGTAAACGCATTCAGGTACTGAGTCTGCTTCTATCCTGTTCAGAGGGAGTTCATGAGTGAGTTAAGATGGTTTCAGAGGGCAGAATTTATAGGTAGAGTAAATTTCAGGCCGATGCTTTATGTTGTTAGAAAATGTATATATTGGAGTCTTGCTCTGTCGCCAGGCTAGAGTACAATGGCATGATCTTGGCTCACTGCAACTGCTCTGCCTCCCGGGTTCAAGCGACTCTCCTGCGTCAGCTTCTCGAGTAGCTGGGACTACAGGCACATGCCACCATGCCTGGCTACTTTTTTGTATTTTTCTTAGTAGAGAAGGGGTTTCTCGGTGTTAGCCAGGATGGTCCTGATCTCCTGACCTCGTGACCTGCCCGCCTCGGCCTCCCAAGTGCTGGGACTACAGGCATGAGCCACTGCACCTGGTCTGGAAAATACTTTTTTAACAAATGCTCTAAGACAGTAAAGGTCGGGTTTTCTGAGAATACCAGTCACCAAGGTAAGCCCCAAGTTTCCAAGGATACTGGCTTTTCACACCTCTGGTTCTGCAAGCAACTGGGCAAAAGCCTTTGCCTGCAGCTCCCAGAAGAGATCGTATGGGATCCAAACTCATCATCCAGAGTGGGGAGTTTTCCTATGGAAAGAGACAAATCATTGTGTTGAAGGTTTTTCTCAAAGGAATAGTTCCTGGTCTCCTGGCAGATCTCAAATGCGTGCACACATAAACACACACTAACAAGCCCTGGTATCACAGGTGTCCCAGCTCAGCCTATAGTTCTTAAGTCAGACTTTCTCAATCTTGGCAATACTATTGACGTTTGAGCTTGATTATTCTTTGTTGGGCGTGATGGGGGTTGTTGTGGAAGCTCAGAAACGTTAGATGACTCAACAAAGTCACAAGGCTATCAAGTCACAGAGCTGATCATATATTCACTCAGCAAACATTTCATGCCACTCCCTGTGTGTTGAGCATTGATCTGGGCACTACTACCAGCAAATATTCATGGAACAACTACAAGGTGTCACTACTATGGATACAGGAGACAAGAAAGTGTAGCTTCTCACTGTGGAGGGAACAGAAGGTAAATGTGCAAACCAGCATTTCTTGGCCTCTACACTATTAATGTTTGGAATCTGATCATTCTTTGATTAAGAGGGCTGACATAGGCATGGTAGCATGTGCATGGGCAGGAGGGGTGTTTGGCAGCATCCATGGCTTCCACTGAATTCTAGTAGCATCTCCCAGTCTAGATAACCAAAAGTGCCCCTGGGCATGGTGGCCTGTGCCTGTGATGTCAGCTACTTAAGAGGTTGAGGCAGGAGAACGGGTTGAACCTGGGAAGCCAAGGCTGCCGTGAGTCCTGATTATGCCGCTGAACTCCAGGCGGGTTGATAGATAGAGTGAGATCCTGTCTCAAAAAATTAAAAAAATTAAAAACAAAAAACCAAAGTGTTCCTGGACATTGTCAGATATGTTCCCTGGAGGGGCACAATCACCCCGATTAGGAACCATGGAAGTAAAGAGAACTTAAGAAAACAAACTTTAAATGGAATGGAGTTGTCTAGTAAGAGTAGGCTGTCTGCACAGAGATTTTGTTCCAGAGATGAATATTCCAGAGAAGGAATATTCCGAGATAGGAGTTGCCTCTGGAAAGCGATCAAATCACCCCAGCTGAGAAGAAAGCAATATTTTAATCCCTAATTGGACTAGCCAATTTATCTGAAATTTCCTGATTTAGTCACTCATTCATTTATCGTGTCCTCACGAGATGATAAAGTCCCATGCAACCAGGGACTTTGTGGACCTGGGTCACTGCTGTATTCCCAGAACCTACAACAGTGCCAGACACAGAGTGCTGGACTTTGAATGATAGAATGGGTAAATCCTGATAACACCCTTCCTAGGAGACCACCATGAACTTCACTCCTCTTTCGTTTACTTTCTCTTATTTCTCCACCTTTCTCTTTCTGGCCTTTCTTCTCTTTCCGTCCACACCAAAACATATGCACACATTCTCAAGCACAAAAACAAATACATCAGGGCTCATGTTCTTACAAACAGACACACACAGACCCGCCAACACACTAGCAGGGAATTCAAAGTCAAGACTAAGCACATGTTCTTGACTCCATGTTCTGAGAAATGGAACCTATGCAAACCCAACAGGAGATCACCAGGACACAGACTGTACCAGAAATACCAACGGGCTGGCCAGGGTCTTGGCATTTATTGTGATTGGCCACAACTTGAGGGCTTGGCGCCCTCCCTGCAAGGTCACCAGAAATCCTGTGTCCAGACTAAGAAATCATGTCATGCTCTGCATTCAGAGTAATGTACATTTGCTGGGAAAAATAACATTCGAAGTTTACCCCCTCTACCTCCAAAAAGGAGCAACCACTCTGGCTGTGGAGCGCGCAGGAAGTGGTTCCCATCTCTTGGCAAGATTATTAAAGGCTCGCTGAGCAGAGATGCCGTTTAGAAAACATAATCATTTATTTACACAGATAAATTTGATACTTGCTGCATAAACTTGACGGCTCTTTCTTAAACACTTTATATGCTATACTACACCCAAAGGACTGTAACTGTGCCTTTAGATTGAGGAGAATGATTGGAAAATAGCAAACCAGACAAATAAATAAATTATATGTATTTATTTTTGTAACATGCTTTTCTAGACATGCCATAAGGCCTCTCTACAATGACATGTGTTTGGTAGCCTGAAATGAAAAGCAACCTCTTGGTCCGAAGGAATTGAACTCTTATTCATTTTCCTTCTGGGTGGAAGCAAACACCTGTCCATCTGCTATTCTTGGTGAGCAAAGTTCAGACCCAGCAGCCACCATGCTGAATCAAGGTGTCCATCCCTTCTTCCAAACTGCACACAGAGGAACTGTTAAAATTAGGAGGTGAGGTTGTAGAAATGCATGAATTCTGGCTGCAAACCGTATTTGGGTTTGAGAAGATACCAGAACATCCATGGAAACTGCAACCTTCCTATGCAGAGGACCGAGTCTAGGATGGGAGAAGAATTTAGCCTTCTCTCCAGTGCCAGCTCATCTCCTGTGATGAGAAGTATTTCAAGTCAGGCCGTCTGAGTTCAGTTGTCCCACGGAAGTTGGATTTGTATAGTCTCCGAGGAACCCTTTTAATTTTCAGTTTCTTTTGCCCTTCTTATTCTTTTGCCCTTCTTATTTAGCATGGGTCGTGTTATTCTAAATACTTTATATGACTATAATTTTGCCTAAAATGTTAGGAGGTACTATTCTTTTATTGATGTTTTACAAATAAATAAGAGCTAGGGAGTTTAGACTCTAAGCGATGATGATGGATTTTGAACACAGATCATCCTTTATCACAGCCAGCATTCTTTCAGCTACAGCTGTGTCTCCTAAATGCACTTCACTTGCCACATAGGGCACTCCCAGTCTCTCAGTGACTTCTGTGATTGCCACTATAATAGCCAGGAAAAAGAATTCAATGTGCATGCCAGCCCCAGTCTGTTGGAAACAGAGGCCTAAATCATTGTGCCTAAGCAGCCAGGCACAGTGAGACAATAAAATTCCACGATTGATTAGCGATGTCTGCTATGGGTGCAGAAATAGCAATTAATGGCATGCATGCTACCTGTTTACTGATGACTGCCCAATTTCCACTGCTAGCCAGAACTTTATCTTCTGTTCTCCAGAGGCAGATTTTCAACTACCTACTAGATGACTTCACCAGAATGTCCCCTGGGCATGTCAGACTCCTCAAAGCTAGCCTCGTCTCTCATGATTCCTAACCAGGTTTGACAAATAACTATCCACACAAGTTCCTAAGCTACAAACCTGAGAACTGAGCTTAGCTCTTCCCTCTTCTTTATCCGATATGCCAATCAATCACACATCTTCTCCCTTCTACTTTTCAAAAATTTTGAGAATCTGCTGTCTGTATCACATTCCTACTCCTTGGGTCTATGATAGGACCTCATCTCTAATACTACAGCAACCAACGAATGAGTAGTGCCCCTGCCTCCCAGCTTGCTCATCCACTGCTGAGAATTCCTTCTGAAATGCTAATCTGGCTATATATTTCCCCTGCCCAAATACCTTTATGACTTCTTTATATTCCAAACTCTTCAACTGATATGTAAAACCCTTCACAAGGGAAGCCTAATTTTCACCGTGTAGATATTCCTCATGCCCTCCATTATCCACCCCGTCATATGTTACCTGTGCTTCAAGAGCAGAAACCAGCTTACTCTATCATGCCATTATCATTCAAGTCTGTGTGTCTTTGCACAAACTGTTTCCTCCCTCAGAATGCCTCCCAGACCTCCCACAATTTAGTGATGCTTTCTAGAGGTATCCATGCCCTTGGCAGGTATGACCCAACAGTGGCAGATTATATCCTCGGCTCTAAGAAGTACTGTCTAAAGAACCAAGTGTAGCTATACAATGCCCATCTACAGAGGAGCTGGTCCTCATCCAGGCCTGTCCTTTCCTGAATCCCCTTGCAAAGCAGCAGCTGTTAGAATGAGATTCACAGGCTATGCATTAGTAAACAGAAGGTACCCCTGGCGTGGGGTTTCCATGGAAGTTGGATGGCGAGAACCATTTCTCTTGGCCACCCCTGACAATGTCAGTTCCACTCCAGGCACCTCAGCTGGTGGATTTCTGCACCAGTTTACAGCTGCCATTGCATTTGGGCCACACCTTTTCAGGAAATGCAGCTCATTGCCAGCCTCATAGCCAGAGTCGTGGTGTTTGGCTCTGATTCATGACTATGAACTCCTCAAGGGCAGGGACAAGTCTGAGAAAACTTTATCCTCCCATCATAACTGATACAAGGCAGACATTCAAGAAATGATTGTTAATGGATTAAACGGAGTGAACCAGAGAACAGATGAGTCAGTCTCAGCACCATCCCTTATTAGATGGGTGGTCTCAGTCTAATATTTTAACCTCTCTGTGCCTCAACCACAGAAATGGGGTTATAGTAATGCAATATATTCTTGCATTCTTCAGACACTGTTATCAATAGGTGGAGGATAAATGGATGGATGGATGGATGGATGGATAGATGAATGGATGGACAGATGGATGACTGAATGTTCGAATAAGCAGATAAATATTTATGTTAAAGATAAATAAGTTATTTGATGGGTTTATATTATCACATAATTAATTAAGAAAAATGTTCCTCTGTCTCTGCCAAAAGCCACCATCCATTCACACACTAAACAAAGTGACCCAAACTCAGGAAACAACCAAATAACAGTAACATTTGCATCCCCAGGGGTATAATGAAGCCTTCCTCTGAGCACCCTTTTTAACAAACGCCCTTTCCCAAGAAGAAGAGGGAAAGGACAGCAGGAAAGGGAAACGGAACAGAGGGAAGAGGGTGGGAGGGGACAGCAAAAGAGGGGAGGAGGGGGCAGAAGAGAAGGGAAGAGGAGAGAAAAGTACACATGAACAGAGAAATGCCTTAACACCCAGCCCTCCCATTAAGTGCTTGAGAGTGCTGTCACTTCAGTCTGACCATCTCCCCTCACCCCCAGCCTCCCTGGGAGCAGTCTACAGGCCGGAGGTTTTGCCTTGCAGAAGTTAGTGAAGACAAGATCTGGAGCCACCAGCTACACTGCTTTTATTTAATCTGTCATCTCCGTAGCACTGATAGGCAAGGGCAGCCCAATGTAGAGATGCCCAGGAGAAGGATATTCTCTTTACCTGTTAGAGGTCATGCTTTACCCACCTCAGGTCACTCACCTGCGGCTACAAGGCCTGGCCCACCTGAAAACCCAGACCCTCCTGTTGAGGCGCTATATGGACCCCAAAAACGGCGGCCCCTCCCCAGCTCTGCTACATCAGCTGAGTAATCTCCCCGCGCATTCTGACACACAGCTGCAAGAGATGAAGACTGTACTGTTGATAGATGAAACTTTGGATAAGATTACATGGTTTTGAATATCTTGATGACATATTTGTCTAAAAAGTCTTTTAGAGGACAGCCTAATATAAATGCACGGAAATGTTTCTAATGACTAGCATTTGTCTACAGACTTCGTTGGAGAAATTAGCATTCATGTGTCTCAGGATGTCATTTGCATTTGTATGTGGGGACCAACTTTTGAATAATCATTTCTTCCAGCCCAGAAGAGTTAACTGTTTACTCTGAACGCAGGCTGGTTTCCTTCTAAGACAATCTGGTTGGATCTGTGGTATCCACAAATGGGTAACGATGTTTTGGCCACATAGCCCACTGCTCCAGGACCACTAGAATCCTCTAACCCATCCTTAGATATGACTTGCCTTAGCAAATATTTACTTGGCTGTCTTCTGGCATCATCCACCTGCCTGGTGTTAACACCTCCACTGGCCCAGCCAACCTAAGGTCTTTCTACAAAGTCCAGACCCACTAGGTTGAAGTTTGAGGTCTCTCTGGTTAAAAGTATACTTGGAATTCTCCTAAGAATAACATAGATGCCATTAAAACCCCATTGAAAGCAGCTAGTGTATGGTGGTAGCCTATAGCCTATTTCCTGTGTGGTTTCTTAGAGCTCCATTGGCAGGAGTCCAGGGCAATTTTCCTGGTCCAATTCTGCATCACATAGAAGAAGAAGGAAAGCTCCAGACAACATGGGGCAGAGCTAAGTTCTAATAAGGCTCTTGTGTGCTCTGTGATGTCCTGGAAATGAATTAACCTCTCTAGGTGTCAGTTTTTCAGCTGTAACTTGAGGAGGGAATTCCACCCAACACCTAGAGTTTTGAAGATGAAGGGTGATTGTGCATGTGGAATGCCAGGATTTGGCATGTAACAGACATGCCATAAATGTTATTTCCCTGCCCAACTCCTCAGCATTTCCTAGTGTGCCATCAGCAACGTGCCTGAAAGCATGTTTGCAAATAGCAAAAAAATGATATGCTGGTTTCAGGGTAAGATTCATTTGGGAGAGATTTCGGAGGGCATTTTTATTGTTGGGTAGCTAGACAGCCCTGGGATTCCTTCGCTGTGTGAGTTCTGGGTCTTTGGTGAAACTCTCCTATGCATCTTCACTCTCCAAGGTCTTGACCCATGTCAGAAGTAACCCCCAGACACTTCTGCCTAAGTGCCTTACTCTGGAGGGAGAAGGCTGAAGTTCAGGTGAGACCTACAGCATGGCAGTGCCCCAAGACCCGACACCATGCTAGGAGTTGGCATTGGGTGAATGCTCAGTGAATGAATCGGTATGTGAACGTGGAATCCTGATAGCACCACACACCCTCTCAAAATGTGGAGCAGGAACACCGATGCTCTATATTTCAAGAGATAGGTATCAATAAGAAGAAGAAGAATGGCAACAGCAACAATAATCGTACATTTCCAGAGTCCACTCCAGGCCAGACCTTGAGCTGAGTGTTAGATGGTGCCATCTAATTGAAACACTACTGGCCCACAGCTGTCACCTCCCATTTCCCATCCCAACGGACGCTTGGATGGGAAAAGGACGTTTGGAAGCCCTAGGATTGTCATTCAAGGATGCTAACATCCAGAAATCTCCATCACTGCTCCTTTCTCTCAGCATACCCTGTCCCAGTCTTGCTTCAGAGCATGATACATTTCAGGTATCGCCCCCACTCTAATATCTTCCCCAAACCCCAAGATACTGAGGGAGAGAGGATTCTGTGCTTCCAAATGTGAGTGGATTAAGACTCCAAGAACTGGAAGATGAAAGATGGTCACCCTCCATGTAATTAAAAATGGAAACAATATCAGACTCGAGTAAAGAAAATCCAGTGAAGTTGAGCTTTTCCCACGATAATGACTTTGATTTGTGTTTTAAGTTGCTGTCAACAGAGCTATTTGGAGTGGGGGGAAGGAGAGATGCTTTGCTGATAAATGAAGCCCAGATCTTTCTGCCTGTGACGCAGCCTGGCACTGGTTCTGGGGCGTCCTGTCCTTCCCTCTGTCACGGGCTACATCATGACTCACACTGGGATCTCTGATTTGCTGGTGTCTGTCTATCCACCTGTCAGACAGCTCCTGGAGGGCAGAAAATGCTATGCCATGCAGAGTTGGACATGCAAAAGGTGCCCAATGAATACCTGTGAGATCAGTGAACTTGCTCCTGTAGAACACCGTCTCAATTTGCTGATGCGTCCCACCCTGGAAACATCTCCTCATAACCTGGTCTCTTTCTCTCTCTCCCTCTGCCACCATGTTAATATTGCAAATGATGCTATCTGGTGGCTTGTGTCTCCTGCCAGAGACAACGCCTTCTCCCAAAAAGTCCCACCCTTTTAATGTCTGTGAGGGCAAGTTGGGAGAGGCAAAGCTGATCCTCCTTGAAGCTTGGATTTTTTTTTTTTATTGTTATACCTTGAGAGTAGTTTTATGAACCTCTTGCTAAACCTGAAACTTGGTGTCGGAATTACCAGTGATCCTCTGAAAAATGGAGCCTGAAGTGTCTCCAGGAGCGTGCCTGACCACTCCTAACAGCCCATTTCCCAAGCAGCAAAAACCAACAACTAGTCCTTAGGGTAGGAGCAGCTCTGGAGAAGGCACAGAAGCTTCTGACGTCACTTTTCACTGGTATTGTGAAAGAAACAGATTAACCCTGTGGATGTGGCTACCGTAACCTCTGTTTTGACTGAGCTGATTGGTCAATTAGGGCAAGTGGGTAAATGAATACACACATGTGTATCAACATACATAATATATACATATAAAATTGATATGCATATATACTTTATTCTCCCTCTTGCAGATGTTTTGTTTTAAACATCTGCTGACGCTCTGCAAATCATGTGGTTCCTTGCGGCACTACCATGAAAGACTTGAATTAGTTTTTTTAAAAAATGTATAAAAAGTGCCCCTTCTTTCAACCCAAGTCCCTTAGCAAAATGTATGTTCTTACAATTTCAATTATATCATTTCTTGATGAAAAGAAGACAGTGACAAAATGGGCCCTGAGTATCTATCACCAAAGCTTAATGACCTGGAGGACACTAAAGGAGAAATACAACATCGTGCATTTCTTTTGTCCTAGAGTGGAGACCTGGAGCTGGATGAGGAGGACGGCAGCCATCAGGGGCCTCATTCAAAGGCAGAGCACCCCCTGGCAAACAGGCTTTGTCCTAAGCACAAGTCCTACTTTCAAGTGCTCTATGGAAGCTTCTAGAACATTCACTGGTGGGGATATTGTGATGGCTTAAAGGACTGAGGGTGTGCTACAACCTCTTTGCTCTCACTGAAATCTGTGTTGAGTGTCTTTTTCTTTGTCCCTCTCTCCGGATTGGTCCTCTGCCATTCTCCACCCAGCACTGTGCTCTGGGAGGCAGGTCTTTGTGAT
The DNA here is from genome assembly GCF_001604975.1 of Cebus imitator. Taxonomy (NCBI): domain Eukaryota; kingdom Metazoa; phylum Chordata; class Mammalia; order Primates; family Cebidae; genus Cebus; species Cebus imitator. The sequence continues at coordinate 2,524,119 of NW_016107452.1, read as the reverse complement.
CAGTGGGTTCTCCAGGCCCTCTGGCCGGGTTTCCATTTGGGTCAGGCCTACGAGAGACATTGGAAGGAGATCAGGAGCTAGGGTCAGACTGCACTGTCAACTTAACCAGCATTCTTTTTCCCTTTCTCATTCTCTCTCTCACTTGTTCTCTCAATTCCTCTCATCCCATTTACCCTCTGAAATTTGAACTCCCTCCCTTTCCTTACCTTCCCCAGCAGCAGGAGGTGGTACAGGTGCCCTGAAAATGGTAGCCCCAGCAAATCTCACTTTCCCTTAGGATTTTCTTATACTTGGGGCTTTGTAAACATGCCCATGATCAAAACTTTCCTCACGTTACCCAGGTGGACTCCTTCCTGCCAGGACACATATTATACAAAATGTGTCAACCAAATAGAATCACAAGGGAGCTGGTTCTCCTCGGGCGCTCCAGAGTTCCAAATTGAGTAGACTCTTTTTGTTGTTCTTCACGTCTGTCCTTGGACCCAATGTACCAAAGAACATGAATGACCTTCGCACTCTTCCTGGAAGAGACAAAGCCAGGGTCACAAAAACCTTATCAGGGCCTTGCTTCCCTCCCCACTGACCCACCTCCTTTGAACCCCTGCATCAGAGCTGAGCTGTGCAAAAGAGGGAACTACTAGACTAAGAGTCAGGAGGCCTGCAGGAAGACCTGGGATAGCTCCTTTCCCACTCTTTGAATCTGGGTCACACACATGCTTCCTCCTAGGGGTCACTGGTCAAGTCAAACTGACAACCTAAGCCTAGTTTCTCATCAGGCTGTCCAAGGATTTGAAGGATAGATGAAGACAAATTTAAAATTTGTCATGCTCGTGCTCTTGTTTGATTGGCTTCCAGCCTCCTGAGCTAGGCTAGGAGTTCCTTCGGTCAGGAACCATGACTTGTGCCTAGTTCTCTATTCATCCACAGGATCTACCCCAGGTCCATGCATTTGGGAGCGTAGATGTAGACAAAGGATTTCCACCCAAAAAAATTACTTTTCTAGATCCTACTATAGCTAGGAATAGCCATGCAACTCAGTTCTCACCAATAAGATGTAAGTATTTCAATGCTACCATCAATTTCTGCTCTTTTAAAAAAATACTACCTGGAATGCAAACATGATGGCTGGAACATTTACAGCCACCCTGGGATGGTAAAGTGACAAGCAAGAAGGAAAAGACATCAGAATTGCTGAGATGCTAGCTTTGATATTACTAAGCCACTGAACTAACACAAGCAGCCAACTGCCTCTACAGTTGTGTGTGTGTATGTGTGTGTGTGTGTGTGCGCTTGTGTGTGAGAGAAAGAGAGAGAACATTGTCTGAGCCACTGTTAATTGACTGTTGCTTGTAGCCATAAGAGAGAGAACCTTTGTCTGAGCCACTGTTAATTGACTGTTGCTTGTAGCCATAGGTGTTCCTATCTGACAGAGTGAATAAGATGTTAGAATAACTTCATCTTCCCCAACACTCCATTTGCTTTGTAAGTTGAAATCTGTGTACCATACATTGTTATTTTAAGTGAGAGGCCTCCACTAAGAACCTGAGTTATCCCAGCCATGGCTAAGACCCATAACCCGTTCCCATCCTCAGCAACTCCTGGAGCTTCTTCAGAGCAGACGCCATGTTGGCATTTGTTTCCCTAGATACCCACATCACATTTTTTACACAATTGGCATTCAGTAAAAGACAGAGGCCTAAAGGAAAAAAATAATAAGCTTCAGAAGTTCCAAAGACAGTATTAGCAATAACTACCATTTACTGAGAGACGAATATATGTGAAATGCTTTCTGATCATTTTTTCAGACACACCGTATCCCTAAAGAAGTTTTATTCCCATTTGGTAGAACCCTGGAGCTTTGTAAAACCCCAGCACTTAGAGAAACAGGAATGTTCCAAGCCAGGGACTGTGCAATCCAAAGCAAGGCAAGAGCAAGAATGGGGTATATAAGGAGAAAATGCAAGTAGCTCAGCTTTGCAAAAGAAAGCATACAAACTGGAGAGTTTATGGAATAATGTGGCCACAAGTATGACCAAATCACTCCATAAACTCATAAATTGGCCAAGATCTTGAGGCTTACAAACAACATACGGCACATGTAAATCTGTCCGCAAATTCTGCTGTGATGTCTTCCCTGCTCAACCCTGTTTAGAAGCCAGTTTGCTTTTCTTGTTTCAGCATCTGAAGATGCCAGCAGACCCCGCCAGGTGTTGAACCTGCATTTAAGCTGACTGTGTTTAAACCTTCAAAGTATCTATTATTCAATCCATGAAGGGTTCAGAGGATGGTGGTTTGGAGCTATTGAGAAAGTGTCTCTTTCCACTCTCTAATTTGCATGCTGGATGTCTATTGAAAGTTGCTATGGTGATCCGTTTGGCCAGAAGTTTCCGCTGAATCATCCCAACACATATATAAAAGCCTAAGTGTGGTTTGAGGACCTAGAGCCCAGCAGCCAGGGGAGATGTCTCCATTTTTCACTTGTGACTCACTCGTGGTCATGCGTAGGCCCAGCCGTGAGGAAGGTGAAACCTCCACGTCAGGTGTAGCTCCCAGGGGAGGTTCAGCCCAGCAGGACACAGTGAAATTGCCCCTGGGGAATCTGAAGGCCCAAGAAGGAAATGGAAACCTGCACCTGGGCAGCGCCTTGGACCACTGGGTCCTTCTGCAGATGCAGGTATTTTAAGTAAATGTCTCAGGGTGGAGACCCCAAAAGGAAAGTCTGCAATAAGCACTTGTGGTCAGGTAGTTTATCTGGGAGCTGAACTAGGGAAGTAGAAGGGAAGGAGTGGTGAGTCTCAGAGAGCAAGGAGGAAAAGCCAGTAGAAGGATGTGCTGTCCAGGTGGCTGCTGTGGGCGGAGATCTGCTTTAGGGACAGCATCTAGAGGAATTGGTGACAAAACACAGTGACTTGGAGCAGGCTGACCAGAGTTCAAATCTTCTCTCTGCAAATTGCAGTGCCTGGAGGCCTTGCTGCAGGCCTTGGCAAGTCTCAGCCTTGACACTGAGTTCTCTATGCATAGAACTGGAGAAAAGAATACCTTGTAAGGCATAAAAGATGCACACAGTGGAGCCCAGTATAGAATCTGTTATAGCCTCACCCCATTTAGGTTTCTTTCTAATTCCTCATTATGAAAGAGGTTCAACTCAACAAGATCTGCTATTCTTGGCTGTGGACCAGGCACCATAGCTTATGACTGAGTCCTTAATTTATATAACTAATGATTTAAGCAGGACTCCCAAAAGTTGCCCTTCATCTTCTCTTTTGAAGTGAACTGGATTTGGTATTTGTTGTTCTTTGACATATGTACTGTGTAACTAGGCGAACATGCATATGGTTATCTTTACAGATAAACAAATGTAGATATGTACACAGAGTTGCCTAATTAGTCCCTCGTTTGCTACTTGGGAGACTTTTGGGGGATGCCCCTGGGTTTGAACAAGAATTCAGAGTTGCCAAGGGAAAAAATTCCAAGGCAGGCTGTTAAAATGCTGTTAAAAGAGAGACAACATTTTTCAAATGGATGTAGATTTTTTTAAACTGTGCCTCACATTACGTTAGCGACAGTGTAGAAAACAGATGCAACTTTTCCAGGAAATAACTTTGTCCTATCAAATCCCTAAAATATTTATACTTTTTGCCTAGCAACCCAAAGTTTTTATGTTTATCTTAGGGAAACGATCAGATATTCAACAATCATGTACACGGATATGGATTAAAGCAGCCACTATATTACTGAAAAATTGAAAAGGATCTTAATGGCCCCAAATAAGCAAAATAATCCAATACATTATGTTTATAATCACGTGATTAAATTTTATGTGGCCAATAAAGACATGCTTTCAAAGAGTATTCAATGACTCAGAAAGGTATGGATTGGTATATTAGGAAGTGGAAAGTGGGATATTAAATCCTATATAGAAGTGGGATATAAAAAGTACATTCAATCTGATCCCAGTTCTCTTAAAAATATTTTAAATTATACATTTGTGTATTTGTGTAAATATGCTCGTATATGCGTTCCAATAAATAACTTGAAGGAAAATGCGATTGGCAACCACTGTTTCCAAGTTATCATCACTCATGTGTTTATTATCCTTTTTTGTATTTTGTAAATTTTCTGTACTAAGCAAAAAGTACTGTCATAATCAGAAAAAGAAGTAATACGTTTGATTTATAAAAATGCCAAAGAAGGCAAATTATAGAATCCGGGTCATTTTTCATTAGCAAAATATTTATTCAAAATGCAGTTGGATCTGCCCCAAAAAGGTGAGGATAGTGTGGTTACAGGAAAACCCACTTTGATGCATGGGCTCTGATCCCAAGGAAGGAACAGTGAGGAAGACAGCCGGGTGGATGTGGCAGGAGGGGATCTGTAATCACCTTGAATGACAGCTGTCAAAAGACCCCGTGAAAAGTTGCTTAGTCTCCGGAAAACTCAGAGTGTGTGGTCCACTACAGTGCCTGCTGTCACTTCCTACCTTTGTGGGTACATCTTTGACTGTGCAGAGGGGTTGAAAACTCCTAACGTGCTGACCTTAATATCGTCTCTAAATTCTCTCCTTTGATGGCACCTCCATTCCCACACTCCCCATCTCTTCTCTTGTGGCCCCAAGTCTGTGTTCTCCAGCTGGGACCTTTCTCACGAAATCTAGTCCTGCATTCCCAAGAGATCATAGAACTTAGCTGCCCAGGTGCCTTGTGAGTTATGGAGGGGACAGCAGTCACTGTCAGCATAACAGAACTCTCTGTGGCCCAGATGCATTTCTTCTCCTGCCTTTGTTTTACATCGTAAGAAAATTTTTCTTGAATCATGGATGATTTTGAGAGTTTGAGGGAGTTTGTGAGATCTTTGCAGTAGGAATGTGTACAAAATATCGCTTCATTTGGGGGGCCTGTGAAGACCCTAAGGGTTCTGACACGTCAAGTTAATCATCCTGCTTCAGATCAGCCTGCTTTCCACAGTAGCTGATAGAAACGGAGCACTTACTGCGTGCCAGGCACTGTGCGGGGTGTAGTGAGCACATTATCTCATGAAACATTTGCAACAGCTGAGTTTTCAACAAAGTAGCCGAGGTCTATGGGGAGTATGTACATTTGTCCAAAATAATGCAATTGGTTTCTAGCAGGCTGAATTTGAACCATCATCTAACTCATACCACTGAAACTCTCAACCACCCTACTGTAGCACCTGTTTGATGCACGCTACCTCCACAACCATAGGTGTTCATTTAAGTGTTTACCAATATCTCCAACTGCTCAGAAACTGGCCTGAAAAATATTCTTCCTCATACAACTGATTTCCAACCTAAGCATCCAAGCAGAGACACCTCTGACTGCTAAATATTAATTCTCTTTCTTGGCCAAACAATATCATGATAATAGTTCCAGAAATTAACATAGAAAAATGATTGAATAATGAGCTCACAATGCTTGCACCAACCTGGACTGGGCGAATTTTTTAGGGTTTCCTACTGGTTGTCCATATAAATAGGGTTGCACCTTCCTGAAAACTTTGAAATTTACTTGCAGCAAACTTTGAAATCTGAGCCAGCAGGGTTTCCACCCATGAAGCCTTCAACAGTGCTTTGGAGCTAGTCAAAAGGAAGACTGAGGACCTCTGAAAGCCACCCACATGGCTGTGCCTAAGTACCTGCCCCCCACTTAGTATCACCATCAGTGGAAATGAAGGAAAACATTTTTATAAAAATCTCTTCTGTAAATTAGCCATGGGTTGTAAAGGAAATTGCCAACCATGTTTTGATGTTGGGAAGACAAAATGAGTTTTAGACTTTAAAAACATTTTACAAAAACCCTGCAATTCCATCCCCATGTTGTTATAGGGAAATTACTTTGGTCATCATTCATTCATTCATTCATTCATTCATTTGTCTTACCAGTTTGTCAGCTGCAATTCTGAGTGTTTAATGTGGGCTACAGATCATCAAGGGTGCAAAGAATACAAGATGAATTTAGGCATCGTTCTGTCCTTAATAAACTCCCAGACCAAAGGGAGATAGAAATGCTTAAACAAGCACTTACAGCCCAGGACCGTCCCTGTGTGGACAGACGTTAAGTCAGCGAGGCATCAGGGCAGGAAGGAAGCGCATCCAGCTTGGCCTGAGGAGTCAGAGAAAGATTCGTAGAGGAGGTGAGAGTTGCGCTGTGTCCTGAGGCCATGGTGCAATGCGGTTCCTTCTAGAAGGACCAGTAGGAGGAACAATGTGAAGACTCGTAGAAGTGAGAGAAAGAAGACTCACCCTGGGATCTGAAAGTATTCGAGGAGCTGAGAGCCATGTGCTGCAGAAGGGGAGCTGGGGTGTAGAGCCAGTGGACGTACTGGTGGGACCTGACCGTGAGCCTCCCTCTGTGCATGTTAGAGGGTTTGGACTTGACCCTGAAGATGATGAGAGCTACTGCTTTTAAGAGGGATTGAAACACAATCAGGTTTACATTTTACAACAATTTTTG
>NW_016107452.1:2510293-2517594 GCF_001604975.1 Cebus imitator | reverse complement strand
TGGACCATGAAAGCCACGGATGAGGGAAAATTTAGAGAGAGATACTGGAAGGATCACACATGAGTTGAGAGGCAGTATCACTGGGTAAGAGACGAGAAAGAAGTCCATCACCTAAAAGGTGGGTGTGAACATCAAATAGACTTCAGAGGCAAAGCCCTGGGAGATTTAAAGGTGAGAAGATGAAAACCATTCATTCATTCATTCATTCTACCATATGACCGAATCATTCAGTACTTGCTATGTGCTAGGCATTGCACTAGGCACATGGGAAAAAATGGTGAGCAAGACAGAAATATCCCTCCCTACAGAGCTCATAATCTCAGGATGGAGACATCAACTGAGACTGCAAACATTTTCCGTAAAAAACAAATAGCAAATATTTTAAGCCTTATTTATCTTGCAGTCTTTGTTACTGCTGCTGTTCCTCCTTTTTTCCTCCCTCTCCTCCTCCTCCTTCTAAAAACAACCCTTCAAGTACAAAAAAATATTCTTAGCTCACAAGGCTGTACCAAAACCGGGTCAACAGTGCAAATAAGATTCGGGAAAATGATTCTGGGAGAAAGTAGAGAGAACGTGCAAAGTCCCTGGGATGGGAGCAAGCATGAGAGGCGGAAGAAGAAAACTAGCAAAGCTGGAACAGAGAGCCCCACGGGTGTGGCTCAAACAGATGCTGGAGCCCGAGTCAGGGACTGGATTTTAAATGTAAGAAGAAAAGATACCAGAATGTGCATTCAAAATCCAACATCCGCCATTTTAAAATGCAATCAGCTAAGGATACAGGGAAGAGAAAGCAAAAGGAAATCGGAAGGGAAAGAAACCAGGATGACTGGGAAAAAATAAGCAAACAGAAAAGCAAGCAGAGAGATGAACGCTGAGTGGGAGAAATGACTGTCCTTCCCACTTTCTGGGGTACTTATGGCAACTCAAGAAGGTGATGTCATTAAATTGCTTACAGCGGTGGTGGTCATTTAGTAGATGATCTACAACGGTCAACTATTAGAACAAATGCAGTGTACAATCCATAGCAGATTCTAAATTGACTTTTGTGGAATGAGTGAGTGGAATGTGGAGCGAATGAATGAATGAATAAGCAAACAGAAAAAAAAAAAAAAAACATTCAGCAATGACAGTTCCTGCTTTGGAGGGCAGAGGAAATTATTGAGGGGCATCTCCAACAGCGAGGGGCCATTCTGATATGAATTCCGTCAATCCACACACACCGAGGATTCAATTAATACAGCTACCAAATAAGGTTTCATCCTGCAGTGTCAGGGCACCGAGAGCACGCCGTCTGAGCCTGGCTTCCCTGCTCGGCAGTGCATCCAATGCCAAGACCCCAGGCAATCTGCCTGGCAATTAGAGCCGAAAAAGCAAAATTCAGTTCCTAAGCATTTTTCCCCCTTGAGCTTCAAATTGTTCTTGGGATCTTTGTGTTTCTCCAACACAGGATCTGTGCTAAGCACCCAGCTCCCTTCCCACTGTGGGAGGGGACAAGAGGTGGACACCAGCATGAATCCTGACTGGAGGGAGTTTGGTGATTCTGCCCTTAAGGGCTCCAGTGTTTAATATCTTAACAGTCATCTGAATGTCATCGAACCATTATGTCAAGCAGCTCTAATACCTGCAAAATAGCCCAGGTACCAAAGCAAAACAGAACTAAGGTGGACTCTGGTGTCTGATGGATGGATGCATGTCTGGAAAACGCACAAGCACCCCTGGACTCTAGACCCCCTTCAAAGGGTTTTTATAACTTCCCGAAAATGCTTTAGCGTTGGGTTTTAATTAAACATTTAATATGCATCATGCAAATTTATTGATTCTGCCAAGGAGGAAAGGATGAATCTTATACTTAGACATCTCCAGCTAAGATCACTCGTATTTTCACGGCAGTTATTAATGGAGCCTCCAACCCCACCTCCTAAGTTTAAACAGCACTGCAGGAGCCGGGGAGCACCCTGGATTCTGGAAAATCACTGCAATTGTGTTCATTTCTGCTTCTCAGATTGAGTCCTAAGGCTGGATGGAGAGAGGTACACGAGCTGCTGAAATGAACATGAAACACTTGAAAATGGACCCCATTTGTCACGGTCTCTTTCTGTTCCCCCTTCCTGTTGCTCTGACTACTGTGAAGCTCTGACCCTGGGAAAGGATGCCCCAAGCAACCCAGAAAAATACTTTGAAGAAATGGTTCCTTAAAGGGCAAGATCTTACTACCTGCCTGACCCAGGATGGTTGAGAATCTCATTAAGTTCATATTAATTGACCAAAATTCTGGAAGAACAGGGAATCTGATAGACTAAATACTTTGTTTAACTGCAAATTAATCATAAAACCCTTTTGGATTTTTAACTATATTGTTGGAATTCCTTCTAAATTAATATTGGTCTCATTTCCCCACTTATTAAAGGGAAATCGGACAAAAGTCTCTCTCTGGTGAGTAGGGACTGGAAAATACCCTTGGCTATTCTAAGCACCAATATTCACTGAACAAGACAAGAGCTGTAGAGCAGTTGTTCTCAACTGGGTGATTTTGTCCCCCAAGGACATTTGGCAATGTCTAAACACATTTTTGTCATCACAACTTGTGGAGAGTAGTTGCTAGTCACAGGTAGAGACCAGAGATGCTGCTAAGTACCCTACAATTCACAGAACAGCCCCCCACCACTAAGAATCACCCAGCCTTAATGCCAACAGTGCTAAGGTTTAGAAACTGCCATACAGAGGTAGAAGAGGGTCTGTAATATATTAGCTAATCATCTAGAACGACGATTAAAAACAAAACAAGTCCGCAATAGAAGAATCTGGTAGGGACTCAGCTATCAGCCAGTTCAGTGACCTTGAGCTCGATATACATTGAGTATATTGAATTAAATTTATTAACTCATTCATTTAACTAGCTTTTTTGAAAAATGCTATGTTCCAATCTAGGCAGAGGAAAGAAAATAACTGATATGCACAAAGGTTTAATGCAGGAAAGAGGCAATGTCCAAAGAAGACCAGAGTGACTGAAAAATAGTAAGGATGAAAGGCAAAGCAGAGGATCACCTTCCGGACCCTGTAGATCCTAGTGGGAAGCTGAACTTCTATTCCAGGTGTGATGAACACTTTTGGACAGTGAGTCACATGACCCAGTTTATGTTTTAATACCAGCTTCCTAGACAGTACCATGCTCTTCCTATTCACCATATAGGCTCTGAAAGTGTCTGTTGGGTGAGAGACTCTGTTACCTGTTTCTGCAGTAAGAAGACTTGACCAGAAGGAGAGGACAACACTGGAGGCAAAGAAAAAAAATCAAGAGGCCGTTGCATGGTCTCCAGACAAAGATGGAAAAGATGGAAGGCAGTCAAGCCATTTCTCAGATGATTAAACACAGAGTTACCATGGGACTCAGCAATTCCACTCCCAGCTATACAAGAGGAATGGAAATACACTCCCACACAAAAGCTCATACGTGAATGTTCATAGCGGCATCATTGAAAAGGGTTCAAAATAAACAACCCAACTGTCCATCTACAGATAAATGGATCAACACAATAAGCTGTATGTATAAAATGGAATATTATTTGGTCACAAAAAGAAACGAAGTTCTCTTATAAGCTACAACACGAACGAACCTCAAAAACATGGTCAACGTAATAGTGAGTGAAAGAGGCCAGTCACAAAGGACTGCATATTGTATGATTTCATTTATAGGAAAAGTCCAGAACTGGCATATCTCTAGAGACACAAATCAGATTGGTGGTTGCCCACAGCAAGGAGGAAGGTAAAATGGGAGTAACTGCTAACCAGCAGGGGGATTTGGGTGGGGGGTGATAGGAATGCTCTGGGTTTCTAAGAGTTAGAATGCTCTTAGCTACTAATGTGGTGGTGTCTGCACAACCCTGTGAAGATGTTTTTTAAAAAACTGAATTGTATACTTTAGACAAAAGAATTGTATAGTACCTGAATTACATCTCAACGAAGTTATTTTTTGAAAAGGTGGTACATGCACTAAGATGGGTGGGGATACACCCAGGGTGTGATCCACAGAGCTTAAAAGCTGGTGGCATGGAAGAGGAGGGAGAGAGCAATGGGGAGCACCTGTCTGGTTTCTCCGTGAGGCTGCTGTCCTTGCTCTTGAAAATTCTATGTGGTATCACCTGCATGCATGATGATTTTTTCAAAATCTGCCTCTTTCTTCTAATTGAAGTGTAAGGGGGGAAAAAGCTTGCAGATGGCTTCCTTAGAGAAATCAAAAAATTTTCTTTTTGATGGCTTTTCACTCCAAATTGCCCGAAGACTGTGACCTTTAACCCCAGGGATGCTGATGGAGCAAGCTCAGGAATACAAAGCATTGAATATTCAAAGGGTTTTGCACAGAAAGGATGAGCACAGTTTAAGGTGGATGGCTTCCCCAGGCAGTAAGTAATGCACAGAGAGAGAATCTTGGTGTTTCCTTGATTTAGACACTTTTATTAGGTTTTTATACCCATACAAGTGTGACTTCTAGTAAAGTCAGCCAAAAACAAAAAGAACATTCTTTTGTGCAGATGAGAAATGAAGATGGGGGCGGGGAAGACCCAGGGACATGTAATTCGTCAGCGTTAGATTTCAAGTTTTCCTTGTGTCATTTTTTGGGGAGGTCGCACTTTAATCTGGTTTAAATTATACTGACAAATAATGAACATGCTTCTGTCCTCACAAGAGTTTTCAAGGCCGGAGGAGAAGTCGGCCTTCCTCATTGAATTCTGGGACAAGGAAATCTCCCCACTGGCCTTAAGGGCCACCCAAGAAACACACTCTGTTATACTCACAACAATAACGAATTTCCAAAGTAGTTGACTACATGTATGTATCCATTTATATACTTATTTGGGGATTTGAATGAATGGAAGATAAGATACTATCCCTGTCTTCAAAGAGTTCACAGATGTATGACAGATTTAAGACAAATAGGCAATGGTAATCTCTGTCAAGGAAGTCTTCAAAGGGTAGCCTGGGAGGCATGAGTTCATTCAGAAGTAGGCACATTACAGAAGTGTCTCTGAAGAAATTATGTGAGTTAGAATGCTCTTAGCTGCAAGTAACAAAACAAAAACACAGAGCTTGCAAAATGAAGTTTTTTATCTTACTCAGACCTCTGTAGGTGAGGGGAGATTCCAGATTGGATGCTGGGGGCTGGATACTGTCTTCAAGGACCCATGAGTTCCTGCTATCCTGATGGGCCATGTCCAGTAGATCATCTTCTGACCCTTGGGGTTCTATCAAATGGGTGCAAGGTGGCTGTTCCTGAATAGCAATGTGTACCATTAACTACCTTTATTGAGGTGCCAGTGGCCTCTTATAGGATGCTCATATAAACTATGTATTGGGGCTACTAGAAAGTACAATCACTGACTTGGGTCATTATTTCCTTTTCTTCCCTTCCAACCTCATCTAAAGTCTGCACTAGAATTAAAGAACCTGAAGTTATTCTCTTGGGATTTCACAAGGCTTAGGTTAGCCCTCAAGTCAGATCATTCAGAGCCAAGTGGTTTTGGTGGCTCTGAGCCCTGGACCAGACCCCTCCACTGGCCCTGGCTTCCCATCAGGGGAGACAGAGGGGAGGCGGGTTTTGTTTTCCAAGCCTGCACCGCCGCCCTCGCACTGTGCAGTCATTTTGGCTCCTTGGCGTGGGAGGATGCTCACCGCACGCTGGTCTGAGCCACAGGCTCTTCACCCCACAACACTCCCCCGCAACCCACAGCCCCCTCGGTGACTGGACACCCAGGGAGGCTTCATGCTTCAGGCTGAGCTTTGCAGATGCTTCTCCTTTCCAGGTCCTGGTTCTCCCATCTCCTTGGCAGGTGACCCATCATGGTTGCCCAACACTGGATCTGTGCTTTTTGTCTTCCTGCTCAAGCAAAGACAAGAGTGCATGCATCGAAGAACTCAAAGCCATGGTCTCCCCTGACATCCCGGAGCCCCTCCCAACTTCCTGGTTGCTGGCTGGAGACCACAGCTGGGCTTAGAGGCCCAGAGGAGCTAGCTGCCAAGCCATTCCATCTGAAATACCAGCTTGTGACCAGCAAAATGAACAAATTTAATACAGAAGTCACCGAGAGAATAAATAGGGAACCCTGTGGACTATGTCATCTTCACTGAGCAACTTTTCCCATTACTCTCAGGCTTCAACCCAATTAGAACCTGGCTAATTAGTTTTGTGCACTGCACAACAGTTGGAGAAAAAGGTCACTTTGGTATATAATTTTCTTTCTCTTTCTAAGCCACAGAACTTCCTGCAAGGAACAAGCATTAACCTCCAGTTCTCAGAAGCAAAACAAGCCAAGTCACACATTTCTATGAATTCTCTCAGTGAGCCAGTGATTAGTAATAATGGCAGTAACTGTATTTATTGAGACCAGGTGCCTGACTCTTCACAGATCTCGCCTGTCATGCGGCTCCCACCCCCCAAGACATGGGGAGCCCGTTTCACATATAAGTAATCTATGTCCCATTGAGGATAAGGAAGACAGGCCATGCACTCTCATAGAAGAATACAGGAGAGGTCAGGACTGTGGAGAGCTTGTTCTGGCCCTACCAACCCCATCAGAGCTTGGACAAGACTTTCTCTTTCTCAGTGGAGATCTCCGAGCACTTTATAAAATAACGAGTAGTTGTAACCATACAATACATGTTGATGGAAGATTTAATTGAAACTAAATATTTCTGCAACAAGAAAGATACTCTGGCAGGTATGTTTGCCCTCTCCCCCCACCACACACACACATACCACTTAGTGGCTACCATGTGCTAGGCACCCTGTGAGGCATAGCCAACATGCTTGGCCATAAAAATGGCTTCAAATGATATGGGTAGAATTGCAGATTTTTAGGATGGAAGTTCAGTGTTCCTATACGTAGCCTGGATAAAAAGCGAGAAGCTTTGAGACTTGAAACAATTCTCCCCAAATCCTTTGAAGGTTAGATCCATTAGAGAGACTCATAATATCAGAGGGTTAATGAAGATAAGGCCTCAGCACTGACTCCCTTCACACAATAAGAACAGCCCAATCTGGCCGGGCACGGTGACTCATACCTGCAATCCCAGCACTTTGGGAGGGCGAGGCAGGCAGATCACGAGGTCAAGAGATCAAGACCATCCTGGCCAACATGGTGAAACTCCATCATTATTAAAAGTACAAAAATTAGCTGGACATGGTGGTGTGCACCTGTAGGCCCAGCTACTTGGGAGGCTGAGGCAGGAGAATGGCTTGAACCCAGGGAGGAGGAGGTTGCAGTGAGCTGAGATCGTGTCACTATACTCCAGCCTGTCTCAAAAAA
>NW_016107452.1:2487501-2510283 GCF_001604975.1 Cebus imitator | reverse complement strand
AAAAAAAAAAAAAAAAAAAAAAAAAAAAAAAAAAAGAACAGCCCAATCACTGAATATGTTGGCAGGAATTATTCCTCAACCCTATATGTTATGTAGGGATAAATGCACTTAACTCCAGCCTTAACTACTTCATCCCAGTGAACTTCAGAACACAGCTCATCACCCTGATCAGTTCTACTACTATTCCTCCCACCTATCTCAGTGCCCCCTGCTCTCTGTGCCTAGGAGACAGCAGGAGGGGCACAATTTTAAGCACTGGCTTTATTTTCCCCCGAATCTTTGCTCCTGCCCTTTCATTGGTTCAGTGTGCCTTCTCCCTTCTTGACTTCTGGTTCCAAAAGAGCCCTGTCTAAAACCTGTATAGACAGGAATTTTGCAATAGGGACACTTTCAGTTATAACATATCCCTGTATTTGAAGAAACTGGGTGACCAGCCAGTCACATTTTATTTCTCATAGCTGGAGGAGATACGTATGGTGCGAATGAGAGTCTTCTCAACATGGCACACTCTGTTTTTTTTAATTACATTTTAGGTTTGAGGGTACATGTGAAGAACATGCAAGATTGTTGCATAGGTACACACATGGCAGTGTGATGTGCTGCCTTCCTCCCCTTCACCTATATGGTTTTGCCTAGATTTTCTTCTAGGGTTTTTATGATGTCCGGTCTTATGTTTAAGTCTTTAATTCATCTGGAGTTAATTTTAGTGTAAGGCGTCAGGAAGGGGTCCAGTTTCTGCTTTCTGCACATGGCTAGCCAGTTTTCCCAACACCATTTATTAAACAGGGAATCCTTTCCCCGTTGCTTGTTTTTGTCAGGTTTGTCAAAGATCAGATGGTTGTAGATATGTTGTGTTGCATCTGAGGCCTCTGTTCTGTTTCATTGGTCTATATCTCTGTTTTGGTACCAGTACCATGCTTTTTTGATTACTGTAGTGTTGTATCATAGTTTGAAGTCTGGTAGTGTGATGCCTCCCACTTTGTTCTTTTTGCTTATAATTTATTTTCTATGCGGGCTCTCTTTTGGTTCCATATGAAGTTTAAGGTGGTTTTTTCCAGTTCTGTGAAGAAGGTCAGTGGTAGCTTGATGGGGATAGCATTGAATCTATAAATTACTTTGGGCAGTATGGCCATTTTCATGATATTGATTCTTCCTAACCATGAACATGGAATGTTTTTCCATCTGTTTGTTGTCCTCTCTTATTTTGTTGAGCAGTGTCTTGTAGTTCTCCTTGAAGAGGTCCTTTACATTCCTTGTTAGTTATATTCCTAGGTATTTTATCCTCTTGGTAGCAATTGTGAATGGCAGTTCATTCTTGATTTGGCTCTCTTTAAGTCTGTTATTAGTGTATAGGAATGCTTGTGATTTTTGTACATTGATTCTGTATCCTGAGACTTTGCTGAAGTTGCTTATCAGTTTCAGGAGATTTTGGGCTGAGACGATGGGGTCTTCCAGATACACAATCATGTCGTCTGCAAATAGAGACAATTTTACTTCCTCCGTTCCTATTTAAATGCCGTTTATTTCTTTTTCTTGCCTGATTGCTCTGGCTAGAACTTCCAGTACTATATTGAATAAGAGTGGTGAGAGAGGGCATCCTTGTCTAGTGCCAGATTTCAAAGGGAATGCTTCCAGTTTTTGCCCATTCAGTATGATATTGGCTGTTAGTTTGTTGTAAATAGCTTTTATTATTTTGAGATACGTTCTGTCAATACTTAGTTTATTGAGGGTTTTTAGCATAAAGGGCTGTTGAATTTTGTCAAAGACCTTCTCTGCATCAATTGAGATAATCATGTGGTTTTTGTCTTTGGTTCTGTTTATGTTGTTTCAAGTGAGCACATGGGTCCCCCAACTGGTTCAGGATACACCTTTAGACCTTGAAGAGAGTATTCAATTCCATGCAAATTAGTTGGTTCTCTTGGAACAACAAGGAGACCAATGAGAATGAGAACATTGACCCAACTTCTGTGAGATGTATTCCAGCACTGTGAGACCTTGTGAAAGCTTAGTGATATGGTAGAGAGTAGAGGATCATGTCTACAACGACACCTTAACTTTCGATTCAGATATTCGTTTGTTTCTTACTAAATGCAGGAAGAAAATAACAAATAACATTGGTTCTTTTTGTCAGCAATAGATCATTCCATATATATTCTAAGGGGTCCATGTGTGTAAGAGGCAAAAATATGTTAGTGTCTGGAAGATATTGCATAGAAGCTCAAAAAGCCACCTTTGTTTTAGTGTCCTTTGACATATTCTCTGAGATGACTAAAAAATGCTGCTGGACTGTGTACATAAAAATGGATGGATGGATGGACAGATGGATGGATGGACGGATGGATGGACGGACGGACGGACGGACGGATGGATGAACATATGGAATGATATATGGATGAATAATGGGATTTTTAATCCCTTTATCCCCCAGACTGTTACAAAGCCTGTCATATAACATGCCTTTAATAAGTGAGGAACTGACATGACACTTTGATATCCTAATAGTAGGTCAACTGGTCACTGGCCTTTCAAGACCTAGGCTTGGAGGTAAACTCAGCATCATCTGACACATGTTGGTATTTGTTCATTTATCAAAACCTAGGGATTGTGATGTCTCATGAGTGGCTTCATGTGTCCCATGAGAGCATGACCATTACTTGGGGTAATTTGAAGAGCGTTGCTGCTCTAAAACATTTTCTGAAAATTCTACCACTAGTAGGATGAAATTCAGGAGTGGGCTAAGAACCAATGAAAGAAAGCCTTCTTCCTTTCAAGTCTGTGGTAACATGGTCTAGAGAAGAAAAATCCTAACGCTCTGTCTGAGCACCCAAACTGCTTGCTCAAGTCACTTTCTCCTGCACAGCTGATATGTCCCCATGTCCTGAATCACCGCCAGATACAAATGAGGCTGACCCCTGCCCAGGTGAAGCCTCATGCAGGAAAAGTATGTGGTGAATTCTCGATTTCCAAATGCATTAACTCACAAGGATTTTCACAATGCTGAAGAGGAAAAGGTCCTGTAACATTGTGTCTTCTTAGTGCTTTGTGCCTTGGAATGTTTTTTCTCTCGCTCTTGGCCAAAACTTTTCTAGAAAGTATCCTGGATTTCCTACTCTCTTTCTCTGCTAGAATTTGAATCGATGTCATAAGTACTTATAGGACCCCTAGGAACCAGGTGCTGGTTTGAGTTTGCCGGAGCTAAGACACAGAGATTAAACATAAGACTCCTGCTTCAAAGCACTTGCAGAATCATGAGAGAAATAGCTAAGTAAGAAGGCAATGACAAAAGAGTAGGACGAGGAAGCGTTGTGATGGAAATGCTGTGTATCTTGACTATGGAAGTGGTGATTGTGATCACAGGAATCACACACACACAAGTGCCTGTCAAACTGGTGAAATCTGTATCAGTTGGGTACATTGTAACAATGTCAGCTTCCTGGTGGTGCTATTGTATTCTTGTTTCGCAAAATGTCAGTGCTGGGAGAGACTGGGCGAGGGTACACAGGATCCGTCTGTATTATTCCTTACTACTGCGCGTGACTCTACAATTACCCCAAAATTAAAAAAAATAAAATACATATATAATTACAATGTGCAGTCACCAGTGCCATACCAGTGGGCCCTGAAGCAGAGTGGAGATACAGCACCCCACTTCGATTAGAAAGGAGTAGTCAAAGAAGGGCTGTCAAGGAGGGAGAGGGGTCTCAGCTGTCAATGTGAGTCAGCTAGGCTGAGAAGGTAGGGAGGAGGAAAGAATGCAGCAGGCCGGAGGCAGGCCAGACCCGCAGGCACCGTGGCTGGGTTGATAGGATGGCCCTTGAGCCTGGTGAGAAGTGCAGTGTGGACTGTGTTCTTCCCACTGCCCCAGCAAGCCAGTTCTTCCACCATTCTGCGGCCACCTCCTTGGGTTCAAGCCACCCCTTTTAGACCTAAGAGAAGGCATGTTTTCATCTGTAACAGAACCCACTTCTGCCCCTCCCTTATCCAGGTCATTTGTTTGTTGAGGAAACCAGGACATTTGTCTTAGAGAAGTTCCCAAATTATCCATTAGGATTATGTCTTCATAATAGGATCTGCCTCATTCCTCTATCACCTACATTTCCTGTACGCTGGTGTTTTCATTACCATCATCATCATCACAATTACATTACTACCAAATCATCCCAATGTTATTGGAAATGTAAAACTGTGGGCAAAGGAGTGATAGCTTCTAGAAGTCTCGTTTCTGTTTCGAACATCTTTAAACCAAACGTTTCCTCCCCGTGACATAGAAAATGGACAGCAACCTCACACGGATGCCCAAGTTTAAAAAGACAGTCTAGTACAAAGAGTACGCACAGACTTGTGCAATGGCCAGGAAGAACCAGCACTGCGACTGCTTCCAGCTCAGACGGTTTTTGGAAACAGACCTTTCTGGTGGTAACTTCCAATAAAGTTGGTGGGTGTTACATTAATGACTAGACTCTTAGTCACCTCAAGGGAATGAAAATCAGACGACAGCAGGATGGTGGAGGGAGGGGAGATATTAGCAATTCCAATTACAGATATGAATGTAACTTCAGGGGCATTTTATAATTGTTTTTATTCTTTGATGAAATACCTCACCCAATACCGGCCAAAAGATGGGAGGCTAGAGAGACATGAGGAAACCCAAAGTTATTTACTAGCCTTAATGCCAATGCCCTGAGAAGGCAGAAGAGGACATGTGTTTTATCACCAAATACAACACAAAACCTTTACTTCTCAGCTTGCCCTGTGTGCTTTAACACTCACAAACAACCTGCAGACACACCGATGCATATGTGTATGGCCAACACCAATTTAGAGATGGTTACAGAAATTCTCAAAAAATTAAGGGCATTTTTTTCAAAAGGTTAAGGGCCAGGGGGCAGGGGATGAGGGGTAACAAGTTCCGAAGTTCTGTATCATCTGCATTTGCCGTCTCATTCCTATTCCACCTGTCTGTAAAACAGATGTGCTCAGATCTGTTCCACCAGTGGAAAGGTTTTGGAAACAGCCCTTTCTAATAAAGCCTGTCCAATAAGATAGTCTTAAGGACACAGTTTCAGCCTAACAGCTTTAAACACCCACCACCCCTGGAAACCAGCGAACTAGACGCCTAGAAATCACAGTTCACCTGATTTTTCCTTGAACCTTCTCCTTTAACGATTTGCTGTTCTTGTGAAACCAAAACAAACAAGAATGTCATATTGATGATGTTGCCATTGCCGAAGTAAGCTTCTTGGATTTAAGGATTCACACTGTGCACATAAAATGATTCACTTGGTCGGCTGGTCAACACTCACTCAACAGCTCCTTGAGACACACTCACAACAGATGTTTTAGGGATAGATACAAAGATGGACCATTTACCAGTGTTTGCCATAATACCATATGTGATATATGTTACTATATTATATAGTAATATACTACAGGTATTGATCGACTTACTGTTCTCATAGTACAGTTATTGATCGACTTACTACCTATGCAACTTACGACCATTCGACTTTATGACCACAATCGCTAGCCACGACTGCTCCGCGTCTGGCAGTGCAAACGTTGCCCAGTTGGGTGTACGACATGCGGACCAGCTTCTGGCAGCACTACCATCTCTGTGTGCATATAGCCTACTCAACTTATGACCAAATCGTGTTACAACCGGTCTGTCAGAACCAATCGTGGTCGTAAGAGGAGCACTAGCTGTATATTAAATGATACTCTACTGTATCATAGTATATTATATCATATTATATGTTACTTATCTATTTTATTACTTTTCTGTTCCTTGACTGGCTCCCTCCTACAACACGTACTAAAGGAAAGTAGTTGTGTGTGCAAACTTTGCAGCCATGCCTGGATTTACATCTTATACCACACCTGCCAAGTGACCTTGGAAAAGCCCTCTTAGGGTGTACCTAAGGGGAAACTAAGGGGTTACCTTAGTATCATCCTCTGTCAAGTGTAATTAATAGCAGCACGTAGTATCTGATAGGGTTGCTGTGACAATCTGATGAGTTAAAACCTAGGGCAAGGCCCAGGTGAGTATCATGTCTGAGTGGCTACTAGTAATGCTATCGTTTCATGGTGGGTTCCTCAGTGTCGTCCTGGGTGACAGCTTCCATCACACTCAGGCTCAGAGAATTCTCCAGGTCCCTGTCCCATGCCATATCTGAGTCCAAGTCTGAGCCAATCAGATATTTCATCTCTGTGCCACAGGGGTTGGCTCAGGGGTGGGCACAGAAGCAGTCAAATGCATTAGACCCATGCAACTCAAACTGTGAGTACCCCTGACTCCCATGAACTCAGCAGAGGAGGATTAAAGGCTGGCTGCTACAGCTATCCCAGTCTTATGCAGAGCCCTGGTCTGGAGTTCACACAGATGGAAGGAAGCCAGTTCCAGTGACACTATATCACTCCTGACCCCAACTAGACATTTGGACCATACAAGCCAATGACAACCCTTTTTGCTTAAACAAATTCAGGTCAAAGTTCATTCACTTGCAACCCAAAGAGGGCGAACTGACATTCCATGATACAGATGAAAATAATGACACTCAAAGGCACATCAAGAACTCTTCTAAGATCACACAGTCAGCAAGGTGGTACTCTACCTGATGGATACATTGCAAGGCTCCCAAAGAGAGGTCTAGGAACAACCGTCGGGATCCAGGAATGCAAGGTAGGAGCCAAAGGGGGCTTCTGGAGCTTGGGGGCTTAGTGTTAACATCAACCTTTTACTAATAGATGCCAGCCACTCTGCTCAGAGCTTCGGGTGCAACGCCATGTCACGTATAAGCTGTGCTTGAAGAATGGGCAGGACTTGGGCATGTGGAAATGAGGGCGGGCCTTGCATTCTTATCTGAAGCTTACAAAACAGTGTCTGTGTGCCATGAAGCCCTGGGAAAGCAGGTGTGACTCAAAGCTGCACGAGGGCTCTCTCTAGCAGCAGCCGACGGTGCTGGAATAGGATGCCCCACTTACACTCAGGCACTTACTCCGAAGACTTCCTTCAGCCAAAACCCATCCCAGCAAGATTCTACTCCAGCCCACATCAGTTCCAGTGCTCACATATCTCAACTATGTTTTCCATTTAATTCCATCTAAGGAATATATGCTAATGAGTGAGCAAGATAAGCGTCCTGGTAATTGAAGGATGCACCAATCGGACTAGTGAGAGGCGAAGGTAAGAAGTGCTGTGTTGTAACACGGCTGCCAGCCACGCTGTGCCTTTGAAAGTCATGTTTTCTGGGACATTTGGCAGGACATTCTGTGTAGGTTCGAGCTTCAAAATAAAAAGAAGCAAGGAATCAGACAGTGTGGTTTTCACTGAATACATTTTTATTGAGCACTTACTGTATGCTGAGCTCTGTAGGAGGCACAGGAGATGGAGAGATGAGAGGTGGCATTCCCTGGCTTTAAGAAGTTCACATGTGGGTAGGGAACTCGTGGGGCATGCTGAGGACTCAAACACATCTAGCAGAGATAGTGGGCACCTGGGGCTGGTGGGCAAAGAGAACACAAGTAAGGCTTTTAAGAGGAAAACTAAGACCTAAAGAAGAGCCAGGAAATAAAACAGAGGGCAAGGAACGTGGCAAGAGGAAGCAAAATCCCTCCTTTCAATGGGAGCAAAATCATCCAAAGACTTAGGAGAGACAGAGAGAAAGAGGCCAGGTTAAGATGTAACTACAACTTTAAGGCAGGAACAGAACAGACAGAAGAGGGGAAACTATTGTATTTCTCGAGTTCCTAGTATGCCCTGGGCCCCATACCGTGAAATGACGTGTATGGAGTGTGGGCAGAGTCGCTGGCACATGTTAACAGAGCCTGCTCTTTTGAGTGTTCGCTCGGGGCAGGCACCATGCCAAACACTCGGTTTACATGCTCATCATGATCACAAAATCCCTGTCTACCTCATACCCAGAAAAAGACGGGTTCAGAGAGGTCAGCTAACTTGCCCAAGGTCTTACACTTTGGGGCAGAGCAGGATTCACATCCTCATTTTGGCAACAGGCACCTCCAGGGTATGTCTCCCTCCCAGTGGTCCTCCTCACTGTGCTGCTCTAAACAACAGGCTGCTCACCAAAGGCTCTAAGCAACATCCCTAAAACAATAGCATCCTCTGGCCTGGAGTTGCAGGAGGGCTGGCTGTGCCATTCTGACCCTGCCTTGCTGTATCTGTTGTTTTCACCTTGAAGATATTCCAACGTTGCTACCATGACCCATCAATGCTCCATGGCAGCCCAGCATGCCAGCTTCCATCTGTCTGTGGGAGTCTGGTTGCTATTTATGCCTACCCTGTATTCAGCCTCAAATGGCTAGGAACATTCCTTCC
Source organism: Cebus imitator (assembly GCF_001604975.1). Taxonomy (NCBI): domain Eukaryota; kingdom Metazoa; phylum Chordata; class Mammalia; order Primates; family Cebidae; genus Cebus; species Cebus imitator. The sequence goes on along the minus strand of NW_016107452.1, from coordinate 2,501,951 downwards.
AGGCAAGCAGGTTTAACTTCTTCACACAGGTCAGTCCATTTGCAGCCTGAAAAATGAATTGAAGGAAGAGAGTGAAGGGCTTTGCCGAGGTCAGAGGGTGAATCAGAGGGAGACCTGAGTGCTGACCTCAGATGCTGTGTGTCCGGTCCGGTCTCTTCTCCCGCCCCAACTGCCTGTGCTCACATCACTGTGACAGCCACCAAGCCTAGTCCCTAATCAGCAGCTTTAGAGAGTCAACAGTCAGTGACGCTTCCCTGAAGGGTCCCCATCACTCCTTCCAACCCCTCAGGATCCCAGGCTGGGCCTGCTGAAATAGCCAGAGCCATGCGTTCTCAGGCAGGACACAGACAGCAGGTCATGAAGCACTCATGGGCCAGTTCCTTCTCACATTGCCAGATTTCTCTGAAAGGGGGTGAGGGGGGATTCTGGCACAGGAGACTGCAAAAGCCTATATATTTACATCACGGAGCTGACTAGCTGCAGCTCAAAGGTGGACACTGAAACTGTGAACTCTTCTCTTTAAGAAAATGCCTCTGAGCCCCCTGACTTCAAAATTGGTGTCAGGAAATGGCAGGGAAGTTGGTGATCTAAACCAGAGATAAAACAGGGAGGAAAGAACTGATCTCGAATATGTTGTTATGCATACATGCACACAGCGCTTCTGCTTAGCTTTTCTAGGTTACATCTATTTTTTATTAGTCTCTGAGATCCCAACTTTGGACAACTACTATGTATTTTGACAGGGCAAAGGTTGACAAGGACACAGGCAGGTGTGAAATGTGACACAATTATCGAGCAATCTGTCTTCTTCAACAGAGAGCTTTGCCTACACCATACAAAAGTGAAGTTATTTTAAAATGGATTAGAAAGGTATATGTATACTTCCAGATAGGGTCCTTTAGTTTAAAATAACTCCAATTACCAATTAGGCAGAGTCCATTTAAATGTCCATTAGGGGACTTGAATGATCAGGTGGGTCACTTTGTGTCATCACTGGGAGTTTGCAGGCAGTCTCCATTGAGATGCTACAGGGCTCTGTCCCTTCCAATGTCGTTATCAGCAACTCTGGAAGAGCAGGAAATTCAGAAAAGCTCCAACCATTTATGAGCTTCTCTGTGGCCCACACCACAGGAGACATTCCAGAGGCACAATCTCTAATCCTGACAGTACCCAACTTGCTGATGACAGACCTGGCTCCGTGAGGTTAAGTCATAAAAAGCACATCAATTTCATGTGCCACTGGCACTGAGCTGAAAAACAAATTAAAACTAGTTGATGGCACATTCTAGATCCAAAGCGATTTAGACAAGCCCAGAACGGACTCAATCTAAAGACGTGAAACTCATGGAGGATTGCTATGAATTTCTGTGCTTGGGTTCAAAAACAAGCACACAAATCTAGGATAGGGGGAACGTGAGAGAAAAAAAAAAGCCTGGGCTTGTGTCCATTGTTCACGCATGATGAGTCACCAGTGTTAGGTGTCTGCCAGAGAGGCTGGTGAAATTATGGGTTGTATTAGGAGCAGACAGACTGCAGCTTAAGGAGGCGGAGCATAGGTGCTCACCCTGGGATCAAAAGCTCCCACCTGTGTATCTGGGTTCTGTTCTGAAACTTGAACCCTCAGAGCGCAGAAGGAACCAGATGCACCCACCTGGGAGTTAGTAACCAGAAGGAGTGGGCACTTGAAACCGAAACTTGTATGGAAAAGTTGAAGACACTGGCTATATTTTGAATGAAAAACAAAAAGCAGGGAAGGGGTGTCATATTGGCTCTCTCCAACTTCCTAAAGACTCTGTGGCATGGAAGCACTTATGATACATGGCCTCATAAGTGTATAAAATCAGGGCTAAAGGGCGGGGCATGGTGGCTTTTGCCTGTCATCCCTGCATTTTGGGAGGCCAAGGCAGGCGGATCACCTGAGGTTGGGAGTTTGAGACCAGCCTGACCAACATGGAGAAGCCGCGTATCTACTAAAAATACAAAATTAGCCAGGCGTGGTGGCGCATGCCTGTAATCCCAGCTACTTGGGAGGCTGAGGCAGAAGAACCACTTGAACCCAGGAGGCGGAGGTTGTGGTGAGTCAAGATGGTGCCATTGCACTCTAGCCTAGGATAAAAGAGCGAAACTCCATCTCAAAAAAAAAAAAAAAAAATCAAGGCTAAGTTCTAGAAGGGAGTATGACTTACGACTTCATGTTAAACAAGCCTTCCTGACAACCTCAAGAACTCTGGGAATATAGATGGACATAATGGGAGGTAAAATTGAGATCATCCCATCATTGGGTGTGATAAGTACATACAGTTGGAGTCACGTGTGGAGTTTTGTGGGCTCTGGGCACTTCACTTCTGTGGACCTTTTGTTCCATTGAAAACTATTTTTAATTATTTTTTACGACTGTGTTGGTATAACAGACATAATCCATGCTGTACTCCATTCCCCTTTCACTTCTATTTTTAAAAATTTTTAATGTTTTGAAGGACCCTAAACAGTTTTGTGGGCCCCAAGAAATGTGTCTGTTGGGCCTTGTGGAGAAGCTGTCCCTGAACGCTGCCAGCTCACTAAAGCAGATTCAAGCTCCCACACTGGTGAGAAGGACGACATTAATCTCAGATCTCCAAACTTCCCCAGTCTGAGGTGCCATGAGGTGAATTCTGCCAAAGAAGAGAGAAGTGCCCAAAATCTCTTTCTGAGATTGTTAAAGTGAATGTGTTTTAAAGGGAGCACAAAGTAAAGAACTAGGTACGTGTTTGGTGCCATTCTGTAAAAACTGTACCTGTATACCCCAACTATTACAGATGATAAACCCTGAGACCAGGGTTAAGGGACCGGAGTAGAGATGAGGGATAGCAGTTCTTTTACTGGATGTCCTCCTGTTGTTGTCCTGTTCAAATGTTTATATTTAACAAGGAGAACGTATCACTGTTTTATAAAGTTATCAAATAAAAAAATATTAGCAGGTTTATACATTTTACTCTAATTTTATTTTGGGTGGATAGGGAGGTTAGCCCAGTTTTCTATTCTTTGTCAGACTAGGGACACTCCATCATGGAGGGGGATGCTGCTAGGGTGTCACATGGCACGTCTGGTGCTTTCAAGGCACAGAAAAACACATCAGAGAGATCAGCAATACCCATGATGCCACCAAGAACTAAGGTATAAAACGGGGCCATAAGGGATGCCTTTGCTCAGGGCCCTCAGCCAAACAAATTCAGAAACAGAAATTCAGAAGCCACCTGCATTGCTGTACTCATCCTGGTAATCACAGGAGTCTCTCTGTTTGGTCTGGATTTTCTAAAACTCCATTTCTTTCCCAGGTCAAATGGCTGCTACATGCCTTTGGAACAGGAGCGATGAATCACCCCACCCCCAGGGCTAGGAAGGAGGGTCAGAGCTAGCCTTACCACACAACCGACGAGGAGCCTGTCCTCTGAGTTATCATGCATAAAAGACGCAACCCGCAGAAAGATCGTCCCCACATCAGGTCCCTTTTTCTATTTCTGTTTTTCTGTTAATCAATTCTGAGTTCACCACAATAAAAATCTTTGAAGGGCTGAATGCTTTTGAGACAAATTCCCTCACCAGTGTGGGCTGTGAATAGGATCAAAAAGGATGGCTGTGGAAGAAGGATTCACAAAGGAGACCCTCACGGAAGGAAAAGAAAAATCGAAGGAGATACCTGTGTCCTGGAGAAGGAAAGCCGGAGGCGGGGAGGGGGGAAGAAGCCCGGGAAATCTATTGATTTAAAATGACAAGATTGGGGAAAATAGGCCCCATGATGATTTTATAGCTCTGTCTATTGTCTAAAACCCAAAGAAGCCCTTTCACTCCCACGTTCGTGTGTGCATAAAACGATGTATTAAACACCTCCGCTCTGCGAGGCTGTGTTGTGTGTCTTTGTCGGGTGAAGAAAGAAGGCTGGTACACCTTCCCAGAATTCTCATTGAAGAAAACATCTGATTTTTTACATCTCTTGTGCAAAACAAACAAGGATTTCATTAAGTGATGTGTATTGTTTTCCAAGGAAGAACCCTGTAGAGACAAAAACAAATAAGCAAATAAATGAAACAACCACACGATAAAGACGACCCCCAAATTCTTCCAGTGCTAATTTACTTGTTATCATGGTTCTCTGCAAAGGCAGAGATCACTAATTACAGATTTTTCCAGAATTCACATTTCATGTCAAGATCACCCAATCCAAACAGTATATAAAAAGCCTAAGGCCTTCTCCTTTACGTTGCCCCCTACCCCGCCGTACACATACGCCCCCATCTAAATGACACCCTTGGAAAGAAACCCACACATCTCATTTGCCTGTATTTGGCTTCCTCCCTCGCCTCCCTGTAACCAAATGTGAGTTGATCTGTAACTGCACTGGAAAATCAGAATTTATTGTACATATGTTTGTGTTCCACTTAATAAAAAAACCTAGATTTTAAGATAAACTTTGTTAGTAATTCATGAGGTAAGTGACTATTTATGCTAATCAGGCAGAAATATATTCTCAAGCATAATGCATTACATAAATTTGAATGCAAAATGTTCAATTATGAAGTAAATACAGGTAATGCAAATAATAAATTACCTCTAATAAAAATTATAAAAGATGTGTCTTGAAAGAGAGAGCGGCTTTAACTTACAACTGTGAATTGCTTAAAGAGAAAAGAATTAATAAATGCTGAATTACTCTGATGATTATTTAGCACGTAATTCACCTATTTACAATGACTTCTAGTAATCAGACTTGTTTCACATCCTCCAATATGAGGCAAGACTATTTCCTCAGCAATTCTGCTCTTATCAGATTATCTCCTCTGATTCTATTAATTTTCTTCCATGAATCTGCTAACAGTGATTTGTGATTTACTTACCCTGCTAACGGAAGACTGTTAAAAGGATTTATCTAACACTAAACCTAGAACCGGGTACGCCTTATCATCCAGTTACTCTGAAGAACTCTTTCTCAAATCAATTTAGTTGGTTTCAGAGTGAAATTTAGTGGACACTGGTTAGTTCTGCCCCATAAAATCAGCTCCTAAACAAAGAGTTCAGATATTGTACCTGATGCAGCCCCTTGTATTCAGATTATGTATGTCTGATTCCTGCATGATATCTTTGAGTTGCTATCACTCACAATCAGGAAAAATATATTTCTTTAAGCTTTTAATCTTTGTAATTTGGACATGAACAGGGGTTTTTTCATTTTTGCATGAAGTTGTTATGCAGGTACTGATATGAGGCTACAATTGTGTTTCTGATGTTACTGTGTCACAATATTCTATGTGCTGCGACCCATGCCCTCCTCCCCATCAAAAAATGCTCTATAAATATGCATTGCTTTCAGAAACTTTAACACTACTGGTCCAAATTGGTCAATAATGACAAATGCATGGTTTCTAAATTACTGTATATTGTTCTACAGAGATTACTAGAGTATATATAGCAAGGAGATGTTAAGCAGTAAGAAAACATAGTTCACATTGTATTTGGATTAGATTGGCTTGGATAGAAGTGACACAATGTTAGCAAAGAAGTCTAAAGAAACGTGGCCCACTGTAATTGTACAGCATCAAAAACCTGAATAGTACTAATTAAAATGAGAGAGCTCAATTGTTATAAAAGAAACGCTGCTAAGAGAGAACTGTAAATGTTTAGACACCCCTGCGAATCACTAAATAATAATGTAAAAAGGATAAAAATGAGAATTAAGTTGTAAGGCTGAGAGCACTACTGCTACACATCTAAAAAAAAAAAATAATTCTGATCCTCTTTTTTTTTTTTCCAAGAGAAAATGGGAGACTATAAAAGACCTTGCAATAAGAGAAATAAAAATACCATGGCTTGACAGCAGTGTACATAAATAAACCATAAAAATGTTCAGATAATATATTTAGCTGCCCAAACATGGGCATTTAATTTCTAGAAATGATATATAACAATGCAATAATTATACACTCAGCCATCAATCTATGTGGCATAGTCTTCATCATTAGCAAACTTTGTTTATAAAATATTTATTATTTATTATAATACTGTTTTCAGAAGCAATGATCATAACTTACAGCCTTTAACACAAACATGATGCAAAAGGATTAAAAAAATATCCTAAACAAAAAATGAATTCTTTCTAAGTATACATACATTCATATTTTACATGAAAAATATAAACTTCAGACATTTGTGACTACTGACTTTTAAAAAGACCTAGAAAACTATAGTTACGGACAATGTTAAATGACACAATACTTACGTAATTTAAACTGTGGATTTTCCTCTAAATACATAAACGTAATCCCTTAACTTCATTACTAGGTAAAATATTGTTAAAGAGAAGGAAAGCAAGGGAATTCTGCTAGGTTGCATAAATATTGACACAATCTTCACTCTTTCTTCCCCAGACTGGTAATAGACATAGTTTATTCCACCCAACAAAGTGCTCCTATAAAACCAAAACTACCCTTATAAACAACTTCTCTGCAGTCACGATGAAAAGAAAAACTACTTGTCTGAAAAATACCAACAGCGCTGCCCTTTTCAGATTAGAATGTGCCTACATATCTTTTGGGGAGTCTCCTGGGTTTGCTGAAACTGAAGGCTACTATGATCAGAGAAATTAACACAGGTCTAATCTGGTGCAAGGAGCAAGTGTCAGACACCTGAGGTTCTCGTTATAAATAGCAAAGTATGCTGCGGGGTGGGGAAGACCATTCTGAAGTGCAATGTTCAAGACGCTGGCTTAATATATGACTAAGTGTCAGAAGTCAGGTTTTCTGAGAATTACTTTTCAGATAAACAACTTTATAGCACAGCACTTAATCTTACTTACTAGAGACATCTCATTTATCACTGAATTACAAGTAACTTTAATTCTATTGATATTGCCATAAAGCCCGTTGAAAATCCATCCTGACACTTTTAAAGGGTTTGGGGCCCTCTTATTTGGGATCTGCTTGCAAAGGTCTCAGGCAGAAATTACACCCTGAGGGCGTCTGTGTCCCGGACCTCTTGGTCAACAATCAAGGAGAAGAGGAGGGGGAAAAAATGGTCCCTGTATCTGCCAGCACTTTCTTCGGCCCCTTTCCTACCGGGTCGGGTTCTCCCACTTCAGTCAAACTAACTTTCTGTGCTGCTTTCCTCCTCCCACGTTGGGTAACCAGCTGCTTTTCACTTCATCGACAAAACTGGACACGGATCAATTTCAACTGACCTTTGTCGAAAGGTGGCGCTGTTGAGGTAAAAACCAACTCGCTCCAACAATAGTTTCCACTCTTCGATCCTTTTGCAGGCTTTTCAGAATTTTTTTTAAGGCACCCTCCCTAGCGTCTCCCCCCTCTCATAAAGTAAAATAAATACGATTAACAACACCAAATGCATTTCATTAATTGAAGGAATCAACAGTCCCAAATTCCAAGTGGGCGGGCTGATCTTCCAAAAGGCTGAGTCGGTTTCAGGAGCTTTCTCTCCAAATAAATCTCTGCTTCTTCGACTTGCCTATCGCTTTAAAATCTTAGAAACAGAGTTATTGGTTTCCTTTTTTCTCTTTTCTTTTTTCCTTCTTCTTATTTATTTTTTTGCATAAACTTTAACAGAATCGATCTGGAAAACTAAACTGGTTATTAGCATTTGCAACTGGGGATTGGGGGGAGCAGCCTCCCCCACCCCACCCCCACTCTGGGTTTCCGGGCTAGTTCGAGAAACCGCGGTTTAAAATTTAACCCTTCGAGGGGAGCTGGTGAGGGCTGGGGTATTGTTTTTCCGCCTTGCTCCCCGCCACGATCAAGTCCGAAATAATTAAAGGAAACGTAAAAGTGCAAAGGGCGCGCCTGACCCTGATAAACAGAGGTCAAATTTCGTAAGGGGATGGGTGAGCGTGTGTGTGTGTGAAAGAAAGCGAGAGCGAGCGCGCATAGGAGTCTCAAAGGCCAAACTCCGGCCAGTTAAGAGCCGGAGGGCTGAGTCCCGCTGACCTGACTTGGAGCTTCCCTGGAGTTCTCGCGCAGAGGCGCTCGCTCCGACCAAGGGCAAGGGACGCCTGCGAGCAGCCAGTCCCCTTGAAGAATGGCCCCTCAACAACTTACTTTACCTCCTTTTAAAGACAGTGATAACATGGGCTTTCTCTCTCCAAGGACTCCCAGCCTTCCGGGCAGGCGCACGACCCGGCGGCGTCGCGCGCCAAGTCCGGACCCTGGCACCCCGGCGCATCCCTCCCTTCCCCGCCCCGGCGCTCGAGACCGGGACAAAGAGTTGGTACCAAGTTTGAGCGCCCGGCAGGGCCAGGCTCAGAGAAGGAAGGTTCCCCCGGCAGACACCTGGGTGCCAGAGGTGGAGCGAGGAGAAGTAGAAAGGCGAATTCACAATCCTGGGAGTGGTGGGCAGGCAGGGGAGGGGAGTCAGGCCAATAGCAGCAGAGTGAGCGCCTGGCGAGCTGGGGCTCCGGATGTCAGGCCTGCCTGGCGCTCCACCAAAAAAAACAAACAAACAAACAAAAAAAACCGTTCCTCCCAGGTCCGCTCGGATTCCCGAAGCCCCTCTGGAAAAACTCCTTCCCCTCTTACACCAAACTTTGCGCCGGGGCTCCTTCCCTCCCGGGGAGGCAGCGGCGCAGAAGGGGTTAAGCCAGCCTGTCCCAGCTGACAGTCAGCTGATTGGGCCCTGATTGACAGCTCCGAAAAGTTTCCTTGTTTCTATACTATTATGCTAATCGCAGTCGCTCTCGCCGCCTCCCATTGGTCCGGAGTGCCAGTCAATTTCTCATTTGGACCTGACGTCACGAGTGCTATAAAACTCCGCAATTGCTTTAAACTCTTCTTGCTGGATCAGAGGCTTTAAAATCTTTTTTCATCTTCGAGCTGTAGCTCGGGCAGCTCGTCGGCTTGGCCTCCCCCTCCCTCCTTTGCTCTCTGCCTCGTCTTTCCCCAGGACTTCGCTATTTTGCTTTTTTCTTTAAAAAAAAAAAAAAAAGGGCAAGAAAGAACTCAACTCCCCCCTCCCTCTCCTCCAGCCGGGCTGCACCTCTGCCTTGCACTTTGCACGGAGGGAGAGAGCGCGCGCGAGAGGGAGAGAGAGGAAAGAAAAAAAATAATAAAAGAGAGCCACGCAGAAGAGGAGGCGAGAAGCATGAAGTGTTAACTCCCCCGTGCCAAGGCCCGCGCCGCCCGGACTGCCGCCTGCCGCGCCTCCAGCCCCGAGCGGCCGCCGCGCGCGCCCCGCCTGCAGCCCGGGCCGGCGAGGCGAGCCCTTCCTTATGCAAAGCGCGCAGCGGAGCGGCGAGCGGGGGACGCCGCGCACCGGGCCGGGCTCCTCCAGCTTCGCCGCTGCTGCCGCCGCCGCCGCCGCCGCCGCCGCCGCCGCCCGCGGAGGACCTTCCCGAGCCTGAAGTCGCCGGCTCGGCGCGCACGGAGGCGAGCGAGCGAGCGAGCAAGGAGGGGCCGGGGCGAGCGAGCGAGCACATTGGCGTGAGCAGGGGGAGGGAGGGCGGGCGCGGGGGGCGCGGGCAGGGCGGGGGGTTGTGAGCGCGCTCCGAGGTTTCGGGCCAGCCACCGCCGCGCGAGCTAGAAGCGCCCCAGCCCGGCAAGCTGGCTCACCCGCTGGCCACCCAGCACAGCCCGCTGGCCCCTCTCCTGCAGCCCATCTGGCGGAGCGGCGGCGGCGGCGGCGGCAGGAGAATGGCATCAGAACTGGCAATGAGCAACTCCGACCTGCCCACCAGTCCCTTGGCCATGGAATATGTTAATGACTTCGATCTGATGAAGTTTGAAGTGAAAAAGGAACCGGTGGAGACCGACCGCATCATCAGCCAGTGCGGCCGTCTCATCGCCGGGGGCTCGCTGTCCTCCACCCCCATGAGCACGCCGTGCAGCTCGGTGCCCCCTTCCCCCAGCTTCTCGGCGCCCAGCCCGGGCTCGGGCAGCGAGCAGAAGGCGCACCTGGAAGACTACTACTGGATGACCGGCTACCCGCAGCAGCTCAACCCCGAGGCGCTGGGCTTCAGCCCCGAGGACGCGGTCGAGGCGCTCATCAGCAACAGCCACCAGCTCCAGGGCGGCTTCGATGGCTACGCGCGCGGGGCGCAGCAGCTGGCCGCGGCGGCCGGGGCCGGCGCCGGCGCCTCCCTGGGCGGCAGCGGCGAGGAGATGGGCCCCGCCGCCGCCGTGGTGTCCGCCGTGATCGCCGCGGCAGCCGCGCAGAGCGGCGCGGGCCCGCACTACCACCACCACCACCACCACGCCGCCGGCCACCACCACCACCCGACGGCCGGCGCGCCGGGCGCCGCGGGCAGCGCGTCCGCCTCGGCCGGGGGCGCGGGGGGCGCGGGCGGCGGCGGCGGCGGCCCGGCCAGCGCTGGGGGCGGCGGCGGCGGCGGAGGAGGAGGAGGAGGAGGCGGCGGGGGCGCGGCGGGGGCGGGGGGCGCCCTGCACCCGCACCACGCCGGCGGCGGCCTGCACTTCGACGACCGCTTCTCCGACGAGCAGCTGGTGACCATGTCGGTGCGCGAGCTGAATCGGCAGCTGCGCGGGGTCAGCAAGGAGGAGGTGATCCGGCTGAAGCAGAAGAGGCGGACCCTGAAAAACCGCGGCTATGCCCAGTCCTGCCGCTTCAAGAGGGTGCAGCAGAGACACGTCCTGGAGTCGGAGAAGAACCAGCTGCTGCAGCAAGTCGACCACCTCAAGCAGGAGATCTCCAGGCTGGTGCGCGAGAGGGACGCGTACAAGGAGAAATACGAGAAGTTGGTGAGCAGCGGCTTCCGAGAAAACGGCTCGAGCAGCGACAACCCGTCCTCTCCCGAGTTTTTCATGTGAGTCTGACACGCGACCCCAGCTAGCCACCCTGATAAGTGCTCCGCGGGGGTCCGGCTCGGGTGTGGGCTTGCTAGTTCCAGAGCCACGCTCGCCACCACCTCGCCCCCTCCTCGACCGAGTTTGGCCCCCTACACACACACACACACACACGCACACACACACACACACCTGCTCGAGTTTGTGGAGGCGGTGGCTGTTTTAAATTGGGGAGGGAATGGGTGTCTGGCTCATGGATTGCCAATCTGAAATTCTCCATAACTTGCTAGCTTGTTTTTTTTTTTTTTTTTTTTTTTAACACCCCCCACCCCGGGACTTGCACAATGTTCAAAGATCTCAGCAGAGTTCTTCATGTGAAACGTTGCTCACCTTTGAAGCCTGCATCATTCACAACTTTTTTTTTCCTTCTTCCCCTTCAGTTCATGAACTGGTGTTCATTTTCTGTGTGTGTGTGTGTGTGTGTGTGTGTGTGTGTGTGTTTTATTTTGTTTGGATTTTTTTTTAATTTTACTTTTGGAGCTTGCTGTGTTGCCCACCTTTTTTCCAACCTCCACTCACTCCTCTCAACCCATCTTTTCCGAGAGAAAACAAAAAAAGCAAAGTTTTTTTTTCTTCTCCTGAGTTCTTCATGTGAGATTGAGCTTGCAAAGGAAAAAAAAAATGTGAAATGTTATAGACTTGCAGCGTGCGGAGTTCCATCGGGTTTTTTTAGCATTGTTATGCTAAAATAGAGAAAAAAAAATCCTCATGAACCTTCCACAGTCAAGCCTGCATCAACCTTCTGGGTGTGACTTGTGAGTTTTGGCCTTGTGATGCCAAATCTGAGAGTTTAGTCTGCCATTAAAAAAACTCATTCTCATCTCATGCATTATTATGCTTGCTACTTTGTCTTAGCAACAATGAACTATAACAGTTTCAAAGACTTTATGGAAAAGAGACATTATATTAATAAAAAAAAAAGCCTGCATGCTGGACATGTATGGTATAATTATTTTTTCCTTTTTTTTTCTTTTGGCTTGGAAATGGACGTTCGAAGACTTATAGCATGGCATTCATACTTTTGTTTTATTGCCTCATGACTTTTTTGAGTTCAACACAAAACAGTGCAACCTTAGAGCTTTCTTCCCATGAAATTTTGCATCTGCTCCAAAACTGCTTTGAGTTACTCAGAACTTCAGCCTCCCAGTGCACTGAAGGCATTCCTTGTCAAAAATACCCGAACGGGTTACAAATTTAACCTGGCAAACACTGAAGAACTCTTAATGTTTTCTTTTTCATAAGAGCGACGCCCCACTTTGGGGACTAAAATTGTGCTATTGTCGAAAGCAGTCTAAAATTTATTTTTTAAAAAGAGAAACCTGCCCCATTATTTTTGGTTTGTTTTATTTTTTTTGTTTTCTATTTTTTGGCTTTTGGTCATTGTCAAATGTGGAATGCTATGGGTTTCTAGTATATAATTTAATTCTAGTTTTTATAATCTGTTAGCCCAGTTAAAATGTATGCTACAGATAAAGGAATGTTATAGATAAATTTGAAAGAGTTAGGTCTGTTTAGCTGTAGATTTTTTAAAAGATTGATGCACTAAATTGTTTACTGTTGTGATGTTAAGGGGGGTAGAGTTTGCAAGGGGACTGTTTAAAAAAAGTAGCTTATACAGCATGTGCTTGCAACTTACATATAAGTTGGGTATGTGTAGTCTTTGCTATACCACTGACTGTATTGAAAACCAAAGTATTAAAAGGGGAAACGCCCCTGTTTATATCTGTAGGGGTATTTTACATTCAAAAAATGTATGTTTTTTTTTTTCAAAATTAAAGTATTTGGGACTGAATTGCACTAAGATATAACCTGCAAGCATATAATACAAAAAAATTTGCAAAACTGTTTAGAACGCTAATAAAATTTATGCAGTTATAAAAATGGCATTACTGCACAGTTTTAAGAAGATGCAGATTTTTTTACAGTTGTATTGTGGTGCAGAACTGGATTTTCTGTAATTAAAAAAAAAATCCACAGTTTTAAAGGCAATAATCAGTAAATGTTATTTTCAGGGACTGACATCCTGTCTTTAAAAAGAAATGAAAAGTAAATCTTACCACAATAAATATAAAAAAATCTTGTCAGTTACTTTTCTTTTACATATTTTGCTGTGCAAAATTGTTTTATATCTTGAGTTACTAACCACGCGTGATGTTCCTATGTGCTTTTCTTTCATTTTCAATTCTGGTTATATCAAGAAAAAGAATAATCTACAATAATAAACGGCATTTTTTTTTTTTGATTCTGTACTCAGTTTCTTAGTGTACAGTTTAACTGGGCCCAACAACCTCATTAAAAGTGTAAAATGCATCCTTTTCTCCAGTAGAAGGATTCAGGGAGGAATAGGGAGGCAGTCATTAGGGTGAAATTATAGCCCGTTTGTGGAGGTGTGAGGAGGCTGGCCCCATATAATGATTAGCAATATTTAATATAAATGTAAATTATGACCTCATTTTTTTTTCTTCCCAAAGTTTTCAGTTTTCAAATGAGTTGAGCCATAATTACCCTTGGTGAGAAAAGCAAAGCAAAACAAAACAGTGGAACTAGGCTTCCTGAACATGGCCCTACGCTTCTGATCAGGAGCAAACCCATCCAAAGACAGAGGAGCCCGCCAAATATGGCGCATCAGAGGTGGCTTGGGCACATATGCATTTAATGGTAAAGATAAACAACACTTGCCTTTTCGTTAAAGCTGATTATTTTTCCTCCTTCTCTTACACACCGTGATTTTCTTGTTAGCAAGGCCTGACAAGATTTAACGTAAACACTTTAGACAAATCAAAGTTGTTTGTTTTGTTTGGCTTTTCTCTTTAACATTGAAGGTCGTTTGTCTTAAATAGGAAAAAAGAAAATCCACCCCTTACTTCTATAGTTCCAAGGACATATCAGGTTTAAACTGTGTTATCAAATCACATTTCACCGTGAGTATTCAGTGGAGAACTTCTCTACTTAGATGAGCCGGTAATGATTTCTGATCATGTTATCCCCAGAAATAAAAGCAGAGGATAATACCTGTGTGGAATATAGGCTGTGCTTTGATTTATGGGTATTTACCCCAAAATTGGCTGTGTAAGGGGGCTGACTTGAAGATCACTTGAAAAGACTCAAACTGCCTTCACTAGTAGGACTCCTAAGCATTGACCTATTTTCAAATGACACAAATTCATGAAACTAATGTTACAAATGCATGCATTTTGCACTCTTAGTCAACTTCCCCTAGCACACTAATAGAACATTAGACAAAGCCAGCACTGTTTTGAAAATATAACCAAACACGATGACTTTTGTTTTATTTTTTTTTCAGTTCTTAAATGAAAAAAAAAGATAATATTGCAACTCTGACCGAAAGCCTTATTTTGAAGAAAACAGGTTGTGTTTGGTGCTGCTAAGTTCCGGCCAGTTTATCATCTGGCCTTCCTGCCTATTTTTCATAGAACATGAAGACAGTGTATACCCTTGACATTTTGACCTTCCCTTATGTACCAGTTTGGACAGGCTCCTGAATCCACACTTAATTTTGCTTAACAAAATTCTTAATAGTAAACCTTCCCTCATGTGCTTGAAAACCAGTGTTCTTGACTTCAGATATTTCTTTCTTTTCTTTTTTTTTTTTTT
>NW_016107452.1:2382536-2487267 GCF_001604975.1 Cebus imitator | reverse complement strand
AAGAAGCAGGTTTGGGCCCCCGAACTTTACAAAATCAAGTACAGAGGTGCTGGCAAAAATGGGGTTTGAGTGGCTGGTTGTAAGTGAAGGTTGACTCCTAGTAAAAGGCATTTTTAGAAATAACGATTATTGAAAACTTTGAAGTATATTGGGAGTGGCACATGAATACATGTTTTTTTTTTCGTTTATTTTTGTTTTGTTTTTGTTTTTGTTTTTTTACAAAGAACTCCTAAATCCTGAATAAGTGCCGTTCATTACAAACAAGTCTCTAAATTAAAAAAAAAAAAAGAAGAAATCACATGAGGAAATTTAGCTTTCCCCTTTACGCTGCATTTGAGTCTTTGTCTAAATAGTGTTAAAATTCCTTTCATTCCAATTACAGAACTGAGCCCACTCGCAAGTTGGAGCCATCAGTGGGATACGCCACATTTTGGAAGCCCCAGCAACGTGTACTTACCAGTGTGTTCACAAAATGAAATTTGTGTGAGAGCTCTGCATTAAAAAAAAAAAAAAATCTTTATTATTATTATGTGCAGTCATGGAGAACCACCTACCCCTGACTTCTGTTTAGTCTCCTTTTTAAATAAAAATTACTGTGTTAGAGAAGAAGGCTATGAAATGTATAACTTCCATAGTAATTATGCCTCTTGTCTGGGGGTTTCATAGAGACCCGTAGAAAAGCGCACTCCTGCTTTTTGATGTATGGTGTGTGCAAGTGGACAGGTGCAATGGTTTTCAACCTGCGATAGTAGTTTTAAAAATTCACTGAAATTACAAAGATATATATATATATATATATATATATATATATGCATATATATATTGAAAAGTTTCCTGGAATGCAACAATTAGCATTTTAAAAGCATATATAGGCATGCACATTCCAAATAGTACTTTTTCATGCTTCATTGTTTCTCTGGCAGATAATTTTACTAAGAAGAAAAATATATACTCAACTCCCCTTCCCTAAACAAATGTGTAGGCAGAGGCCTCGGTGGAGCCGAGCCCCGTGGTTTTCTCATAGGCTATAGACAGTGTTGCATTTATCAGTGATGTTAAAAGTGATCATTTGTTAGACATAGCTGTAAATGAAAACAATGTGTCGCAAAATACACAGTTAGTTAAATACACACCCCCCCGCCCGCCCCACCAACCCGCTGCCTTTTGGTGTCAGTTTTTCCTCCCTTTTCGTTTAGCTCTCAAGCACTCACAAAATCACCTCCTTTAAATTTCCCTGGCTTCTTGCATGTTTCCCTTTTCAAAAACCATGTAATAATTTTTTACAATGTATCTGACACGTTAATATATTGACATCAAATAGGCAGAGGTTCTACTTTTGCCTGGCAGATAAATCTGCTATGGAGACATTTCCTCACTGTCTGAAAGCCATAACCACCTGCTTGCCTTTCAACAGAGACCCCTCCGATGGGACACGCTGTTATCACTGAATGCCTGATGCTCGCGCTCTGATCTTTCCTCCCTTGTACCTTTATCCCAGGCATGTTTACTTAATGACACCAATTCTAGATACTTCTGTTCCCTTTGGCCACACCACCAGTTTTCCTGCTAAAAGCAGTGGACGGAAAGCAACTCATGGTCACCCTCGAAAACATGGCACACAGCTGTCTCGGTAGCTGCATTCCCAGCATGTCCTGGTCTAAATATCTAGTGTTGCCTATGACACTTTCAGCGGTTCCCAAGCACAGTACACTGGGAGGCTTTTGCTGTTGAGGCCGTTGTTTTTGTTTAGGCCAAATTACTTCCGTATTCACATACGCTTGGCTTTATGAAATACACTCCTCCAGGCTACTAGGCCAATCAATATATTTAAAAGTCTGATTGCCACAGAAGTCCCGCTCTCTCTCTTTTTTTTTTTTTTCTTTTGTCTGCCGGTAGTGAAAAGACTGAGATAGGCTGGAAGACTACACGAGTACATGAGTGACAACCTTCAGCTGTCTGATTTCCGAGCCAGTAAAACATACAACTAGCCTCTCCTTAGCACTGCTAATATAAACATCCACTAAGAGGGGATAGGAAGTGAGACTTAACCAGCTACACGTTGCTGACTTGCAAGGTTCTCCACTACAATTCACTGCCATTTGATTTTTCAAAAATAATTTTGTCCCTTTCAGGAAATATCTCAGTTCTTTTATATATATTTTTTTATTTATCTGCAGTGATAGGCTACAATTTTTACCTCCTCTGATTATTCCTCAGGTTGCCGAATGAATAATTTGGGGTCTGTGCCTTCCTTGTTTTGGGGAAAATAAGAGAAACTTTGGAGTTTGTTTCACTCTTAGCCCATTCTAAATCTAAAAGAAGATGTCCCAAGTTGAGGCAGGGCATACAGTAGTTATAAAGGAGGTGGTCCAGGTCCAGCCACCCTAATCAAGATTTGTTTGTTTTTAAGCACTTGCTTAAAAGCGGAGCAAGAGCCTTAACCCACCTTCCCATAACACTGTTTTTCTCGCTTTTGATATAAATCTTCAAAATTCAGACATCAAACAGCCCCAGAAAAGGGGAATTCTCTCCAGGCATTGCTCCGCCCCAGCTCCTGAACAAACCCAGCTCTGTCTGGAATTTTTTTCCCCTAGCGGGGGTAGGGGACAGGGTGAGAGAATTTCAGTCTCCCAGGCTGTCTCATGATTGTTGGGGCATAAAGAAACACAGTCCTGCCACAAATTGGGAGCATCTTTACCCTTTAGAGAGGAACAAAACAAAACAAAACAAAACCAACAAATCAAATTGCTTTGCACGAAGGCGTAGCAAATACGATCTCGGGCTCCCTGTTCCCTGCACCATCTGTAGGAGGTGAGAAATGAGGGAAACAAGAAAAGGAGAACTTTAAAAGCAGGAGGCCCAGGAATAATCCCTGTTACCAGTCTAAATTTCACTTGCTCCATGGCTAATGTCAGACCCTAGTGTGCATGTGTGCCAGGAATAAACGGTTCAGCTGTCCATTTCTTTAAAATATGTTTATGTGCTTCCTTTTTGAGAACAATTTTAGGGACCAACCCCAAATAGACCGATTTGAGGAAATCGTTAATGTCTTAACATTGGAGCATTTATAAACACATCAGTCTGTGATTTGATGGTGATGACATTTTGGACCAACCAGACATGTTGTGCCAATGTTTAAACGGTCACTGCAGTTTTATGACATCATGACAGTTGTTTATTGTTTAAATTTGAAGGCCCTCTGTGTGATTTCCATAAGTCTGCCCGATCTAAAAAGGCTGAGATGGGAAGAGCAAACCAACACATAGAAATGAAATCTTTATATGACTTTTCATCAGAGTCGTACAGTTTTAAGAAACTCACGAAACACATTTTCCATGGCAATGATTGGAATGCACAGTTCTTACACAAATCATAGCATCTCCTGGGCACCTCTTCTCTTGTTTAACACAATTCATTTTCTTTTCCCTCCTTTTTATTAAATGTTTCCCCTATAATTAGAATTGTGGATTGCAAAATCACATTCCTCCCTTATGCAGAGATGCACCTTAGATCTTTAGTTACAATTAGAAGGAGCATTGATTCAAGAAAGGAGGATGAAGGAGGGGTGTCAGCTGAGGTTTGGGAAAAAGAGTGGAAGCAGAGGAAATGGCTTTCTGTATTTTCCCCTGCACGCCTCAACCTGCCGCTCACCCCCCAACCCAGGCCTGGGTGTGAACTGCAAATGGGTGAATTGCATTCTGAATTTCTGTATTCTAAATATTCTGATTACCGGCCTTGACCGTTTCCAAGCTAATATTCCAAAGAACCATTTTTATCTTGTTGTTGGTTCTTTACATAAGGGAACAGGAGAAGCCATGAAACATTATAGAACTGGGTTGGAAGAGTGAAAATCACTCTCCATCCAGAATTCCCAACAAGAATGGTTGCAAAGGGAACACTGGCCTGAAAAATTAGGTTAGGAGTTCAGATTCCCTTTTTGCAGCCAGTAGTGGCCCTGGCTCACCACATGACCTCATCCACTCCTTGAGGCCTGTAGAAGTGGGTTTCTGGCCTTGTTGGAGGGATTCTGCAGAAGGAAAACAGGCCAAGGATCCCAGGACAACAGGCAACCGCAAAGAGGCCCAGAGAGCAGAGGAGAGGAAGGGGAACCGCCTGCAGAGGCTGGGGAAGTATGGTCCAGACTGACAGAGGCCAACCTTGGCTTATGACCTCCAGTTGCCAGAGGTCAGCTCCAGGTCATTCTGAGGATCCCCCAGAACCTCCCACCAGGAAGGATGTGTTTGCAGGGAGACTGACAAGCCACTGACAGGTCCTGAGCTCCCCAGAGTCCTTGGCACCAGGGTCTGCAACTGTCCCACCTGACTCCTGTCTAATCCTAGTGTCTTCTCCATCTTTTCCTCCCCTGGCTCGTCATCCAGGGCCATAAAAGAGCCTCAGAGGGCACTGTCCTCAGACCAACAAGTGCCAGAAGCTAAGGTCTGGGACCCAATAGGTCACCTCTGCCCCAGTTTAAGTGCAGACACAGACAAGAGATGGGGAGAAGGTCCGGGGAGCTTCGCTGGAAGTCCAGCTGGAATCTTTAAAGCTGGCCAGAGCTTTTGGTGCAATGGCCTTGAAGCCTAGAATGAAGGAGATGAAGGCAGAGAGGATGCTGAGTTTGTCCCCTCTCCCAGTTTCTAACAACCCTCCTTCCACGCCCCCCCATCACGTCCCGTCCCCTCCCCCCCCATCACGTCCCGTCCCCTCCCCCTGCAGTCCCCAGACACAAACAGAACACCTCAGCCCAGTCCTTTACGCACGGGTTCTGAGTGGCCCAGTGGCCCTGGGCATCACTGCCCGAGACTGGTGGCTGCAGATTTGTGGGGCTGGGTGTGCTCCCCACCCTTTGGGGTCTCCCGAGGGTCCTGCAGCAGGCGCGCCGGGACGGGAGCCCAGACAAAGGGGGCGGGTCCCGAAGATTGCCTGAGGCTACCGCGTCCCTGGGTCCTGGGCCAGGCCTGCAGTCCCAGACCCGCTGCGGAGCCCAGGGAGACCGGTGGGCCCAGACGCCAGCAACGCAGCGCCCCTCGGAGATTCCCACGATGGCAGCCCGGTGCCCGGAGGCGCCAATGACGGCCACACCCAGCGCGCCCCAGGGCCCCGTAACCACCCAAGCTCCCGCACCCCTGCAGGAGCTCGGGTGGTGTTGAAATTTGGTTTAAGAAGTCAAGAGGAATGCCCTGGCGCAAGCGAGCTCCGGGGATATCCAAACTCCCCGGTGCGCTGCTCTCCTGGGTGGGCGCCTGGAGGGAGGGAGTAAGACTCGGCCCCGCAAGGCTCCGCCTTCGCCTTGAGACCCCCTCACTCCACGCCTTAGCGGCCCCAGGAGTCCTCTGTAAATACGATCATGGGCTCCAGATCATTTGATTTTTACCCTATTAGTTTTCCGGCCCATTTTCCAGATCTTTTTTTTTTTTTTCTTCCCTACTTCGGTTAGAGACAGAGTAAGAGGGAAAAACAGAAAGGAAAGAGAGAAATCCAGATAGCATGTTTACAAATCTTTATGGAAATCTCCATACGATTTGGGGTTTCCGTGGTGTAGTTTGATGCACGTTATAAAACAAAGCCAGTCAAGCAAACTTTATGAGGATTGCTCCAACAGCGCCAGGATGAGTGTCCTGCCTGCATTCTTGGATTTCACACCGTTCTAGACACATCACATGCAGTAAATTAACATGGGGATTTAAAACCACTAATTTCAGAACGGATCGTTTCCATGCCGGGCCTTTTTCTTAGAGGGACCCTCTGCTTGTATGAATACTTAAGTTAGACAAGTATCATTACACCTTAAAAAAATAAATCCCCCTTTTACTCTCTTCCTCTCTCTTAGGGAAGAATTTATTCATGCACAGATAAATATATTGAAACTAAAACAATAGTAGCTGAGATGCTTTTACACTCAGATTTTTTGTATAAATCCTTTTTTCATAGAAGATGGAAAAACCCTCGGTAATCATTCTAAGACTAAATCTGTTAAAAAGTGATGGTTGTGTCTCTCCATTTTCAGGCATTCACTACAATGTATTTTTCATCTGCCTTTAAAAATTTTATTTATTTATTTATTCCTGGAACCCTTTAACACATTAGGAAGGAGGAAAGCTATTAAAAGATAAATCTGGCCCCGGTGCATTGGGGCCTGTATTACCAGCTGTGGGAGGCCGAGGCGGGCGGATCACCTGAGATGGAGTTTGAGACCAGCCGGGCCAACGTGGTGAAACCCCGTGCCTACTAAGAATACAAAATTAGCCTGGCGTGGTAGCAGGTGTCTGTAATCCCAGCAACTCGGGTTGCTGAGATGGGAGAATCGCTTAAACCTGGGAGGCGGAGGTTGCAGTGAGCCGAGATCGCGCCATTGCACTCAAGCCTGGGCGAAAGAGCAAGACTCCATCTCAAAATTTAAAAAAAGAAGAAAAAGATAATTTGCAGTTCCCACTTTATGATATTAAAGTGATGCAAAAGGCAGAGTTCATCAGTCAACTGTGTCCTTTGGTAGGCATGCACAGAACCTGGCCTGAAACTTCCGTCTCAGGGTAATCTTCTCATATGAAAGGTAAGCTCCCTTTGCCAGACTTTCTGTGACTCGGAGCGGTCTGGAGACACACGCTGACAGTCTCCGTGCGGCACGTTTTCAGGTTGTGATCCCCATGTTAATTTACTGCACTGTGCAGGTAATGAGCCCTTTTAAAATCTTCTCTGGAATATCAGTGCACGCTCCTATGCTATTTCAAGAACTCTTCAACTGTTAGGTAAACAGATCCGAATGTAAAAGCTATGTGCTCGTAGACATCTGGCTTAGATTACTTCATTGCGTCCCTGCCCAAAAATCTTCCTTCTTACCCCCGTATGAGACCTTCTTTTCCCCCACCGTCTTTCCCCAAGTAACTGGTGTGAAGGAAGGTAATGAGAATATAGAAACTGCGATGGTTTTTGGGCTCTACTCTGGGTGCAAACAAAATCTACCCCCCTCCCCACCTTTTGAAAGTAAATGCTTTGATAACAGGATGGGTTCCCCAGGTGGCCAGAGAGTAGAGGTCATCTTGAGGAAAATGACACCAATGATCTAAAAAGGACATCTACTTTATGAGATTTCAGGCAAGATGCCAGATATCGCATTTAATGAGGCCTGATTCTTTTTCTCCAAAAATAACGGAGACTATCAATGATAGGTCAGGAAGAGAAAGGGAGCATTTTGCAAAGACTACGTCCAATTATTGCTTTGTAATAATTTTCTAAAATTGAAAAACGCTTCACTAGTATATGATCTCATGTAAATATTCCTTGCCGAAGCTTAACATATGTTTGCAATGCCCCAAAGGAATTACAAAAATATTCTCCCCACAATCTCTTAAGCTTTTAAACTCTATTCACTTGAATTTCTAAAAAAAAATCTGTTGTTTGTAAAGATTAAAAAAAAAGTAATCCTATAGGGGAAGTTTTTTTTTTAAAGATTAGTCATCTGAACTTCAAATGGAAAACAGTTGGTACTGATACACATCCAGGTTTTATCATTTCAATCTGTTTCTTGTTTATTTGCTATTATTTTTTGCATAGAAATTATATATTTGGCCAAAAAAATGTATACTAATACATAAAGAAGAGTAGTTTCTACCTTAAGATTTGAAAAGCATTCCTACATGAAATGCGAATGAACGCATATAAAGTATTTGGGGCAGCTTTGACAGATACAAGAGTAAGAATTTATTTATCCGAGTGCTTTGGGCATAGTCTTACCATTTAGATAAAGGGTATTTGAAGGAATTAGAGGGTTACGGTGAATGAAAATGTAAGTAAAGGAAGATTATATGTTCCGTTACAGCAGCCTAGAGAATTCAGCAGGTGCATGAGCATGGCATATTTGTTCACACCAATTGTAAGGTAATCCAAATAAAAGTGTAGGGGATTAAAGAAAATAACTGAATATCCATGTTGGAAAAAGAATTAGATTGACTTACTAGTTTATCGCTGTTATTGTACACAGATTTTCTGTGACCATGTTGGATTTTTTAAATTAGATTTCAAATATATTTTGACAGTCTGAACTTGTATAGTGTGACTAACTATAGGAAGAAATGACAGATCTGCTTTGTTATTAAACTGCTGTCTGGAAAATATTGGACTCTGTACAGTAAATGATAATTATTTTGCCACTTACATTAGTACAGCTAATAGCAATAAGCGTTTTTTTGAACCATAGAAAGCTAACTACTTTGAATTACTGTGCTTTGTTATTCACTGTGAAGCAAGAGGACTTTTTTTTTTTTTTTTAAAGCAACCTCATTTTCATATCACAGTTCTAAGCACTCCCTGCTACTAATTTAAACAGGGAAGAAGTTAATAAATAAAGAGGTGGTATCTAAATGGTTCTATTTGTTAAAAGAACATTTGCAGTTAAGGTCAGTGGGGCCAGGAGAATAGACAGAGCAACAGAGGAGGTGGGGGGAGATACAAGAGAAGGAGCCCTAGCACATGCCCACGGAACCTGGGCCAGGGTGGCTCTCCGAGAGGCAGGCAGCCTGGAACACTTGAGAGAAGCCCATCAGAAATGATTCGAATCCTCCCCTGCTATGAACCCAGAATTTCTTGGCTCCCTTTAACTGAGGACAGCTTCAAAGCTGATCCAGGCTGCCAGCCAGTGGGTTATGGCTATCTCAGCCTCCCAGTCGGGGAGCAAGAGTTCAGAGGGAGTGAACTTGTCTCGAGGGCCATTCCCTTCCACGTCAACCCCTCCTCTGGCTTGGCAGGCTGGAGGCCACCACACAAAAGCAAATGGAACAAAGTCACTTTCTTTTGGTGTAACTCAGGCGTTCTGAAAGATAGTTAGGCTGCCTGTAGCATACTGTTCTTGAAACATTCTTCGTGGTTATTAATTACCCTTTGTTTATTTTAATATATTTACTAAATCAGGTACCCAAGGGAATCCTCTACATCAGTGATGTGAAAATATCCAGTTGCCTGAAGTCAAAGAGGTACATCTTGAATTTTGATTTGCATGTGCTTGAGTTTTTGGGTTTTTTTCTTTCTTTTTTTTCTTTTTTTTTTTTTTTTTTTTTTTTTTTTTTTTTTTTTTTTTAATGAAGGGGAAAGCAAGGAAGCAAACAAGGAATGCTGGTAATTTTTTAGGTTTGAGAAGTTCCTGTTTTAGTATTTGCATTTCACACGTCTTGTAAATGGTGACGCTAGGTGCCAAAGAGGAGTGATACATGCAGTCTATGTGAGAAGCAGCGTGCATTTATATTTTTCTGTATTTATTTCATTACATACATGTGTTATGTCAAGTTACTTATCCAGTTTGAGTAGATCTCAGATCTTCAGCTTTATCTCATGTGAGTCTATTGTCTCTCAAAGACCTACTTCTTCTGCTTGAATGTCAGAAAACTGGGGAGAATCTGTGAAACTAGTATCCATTGTCCTCGGCCAGTTTTACCAGGGCCTCGTAAACATTTCAAATTTACAGTCACTTATAATTCACTCCATGCTCACCTTTGGACATTTTAGTGTAATTTCAAAGCACAGTATGTCCCCACTTCTACATCCAAATGTGACTGTGGATTCCTTCCCCGCTTCGAAGCAAGGCAGAAGGGAAAGGAGGACATGGGTGGGAAGCAGAAATCTGACTTTCATCTATTAAAATAATGGAATTGAGCTATTTAAATGGGTTTTCAATTACAAGTGTCCCAGCATGAATTTTATTATGAACCCCCTTCATTTGGTAAACTAGACCAACACTCTTATACCAATAATTACTTCGTGTCATCGTTTTATGTATTATTATCACCTCTTATTGGCTAATGGAACATTTGATTTCTTTAATTAAAAATTGTTCTTGCTGAGAAATTTGCATGAAACAAATTTTTTGGTTTTTGAGGGAAACTGAGGGGGGCAAAAATCACACTTTGAAATTGCTGCTCTTTGCGAAGGAAGTGTGTTAAGGATCCAGTGAACTGATAGTGTTGGAAAAACATAGCCTCATTTTTTTCTGACTATTTAAAACTAGTATCTGGTTACTTACTTCTACACGGTGCTACCATGAGAGTCTTACTTTAAATAACTGTACTGTGAATATTTTGTTATTTATTTTCTAGTCTTAGGTGAAATTAACATTTTCTTTAATAGCTCCCATACATAGATTGAAACTCGGTGTATACCTTTGGGGTGAATTTGTGTGTCTGAGTGTGTGCACGCAGTACCAATGCTTTCTTTCTTTATTGTCTCTGTCTTTACCATTATAATTTGAAAACCACCTATTAAATATGCTGATCTAGGTCCACTGGCAGGTTTTGTGACATTGAGACCATCCATTTTGAGCAAAGAGTTAACGAACTTTAAAGGCAAGGTTCACACTGGTCCTTACCCCCTGGTAATATTTCATATAAAGGTACTGGTGGGAAAGAAATCAAATTTCAGCTGTGAACATGATTGACAGGAGAGAGCAAGGAAGAGAAAGGCATTTGGTCAGATGGGGAATTTGGGGAGGAGGAGGACCATTCCTTGAAGTTACTCTGCGATATTAGATATTATAAGCTGATATATGAAAAGTTCAATACTTGGTACTCTCGGGAGAGTTACTTAGTTTATTTTCGGAACATCACTTTGGTTAAGGGATTTCAGTCATGGAAGTCAAAAATGATGAACCACTAGCTTTTCTGCTCTCTGGCTAATTTCAACCATGTACAGCCTCATGGCTTATTTCTGACAATCTTCTAGGCTAGGATATAAAAACTAAATCATAAGCTATTTGGGGAGTCATTTAATTATCTCTTATGTATTCTCAGAAGCATTCTAGATTATATTATGGTTCTTGGACATATTACAAAATACTCATCCCAAGTGGTATCTCAAAAAGATTAAAATCTCCATTTCAGTAGCATCCCTTGATCCTGACGAACATTTTTCACTGGGGCATGTTACAGCTTAACATATGCAAATCAATCAACAAGCATGCTGCGTCAAGACTGTGCCTTCTTCAAATAGGGCTTCTAACATGAAGAGTAACATAGACAACAATCTGCTTGTATGCCTTTCACCCAGTTTGGCTCTTTGATGTACGTTTTTTTGTGTTATAGTCTTTGCCAGGGAAACACATGATGATGATGATGTTTTAACCTCCCGCTAAGGGTGGCTTTTGAATTTGCCTTTGAAGCTGTCTTCTGTCTTGAGTTGTGATGAGGAGACAACACGATTAGCCGTGGTTTGTACCAAAGTGGAAAGTAGGCCTTCAAAACATCTTGTGTGTTCTTGCATCTTGTGTGCTGAAAGACTGATTGGAAGGTAGGGACGGACCTTAGCCTGCTCATGTCTATGCTCGGCCCCTTTCAGATGCTGCTGACATTGGCTAAGACCCATCCGGATGCAACCAAGCCTTATAGAACTGCCTCGGGGGAGGGCAGGTGGGACACTTACCTAGGGGAGAGGCCCATTTGTAGCTTTCCTGTCGCCTATGGGAGAAACTGATGGAACTGGTATAAACAGCACTTCCTGGGCCTTAAGTACCCATTGATTTTTTTTTTCCTAGTCTTACAATTGGTGGATGGAGTGGACATCTTTTACCCTGACTGTACCTAATCTGATGTCATGAATTCAAACAGTTGTGAGACACAAGGAAGACTTTATGATTTTGTGAACCAGGGGAAAAACAAAGCAAAACAAAAACACTAGAAAGCACTCAGAAATCTTGTTTCTATTTTGCGTACCTGTCCTGTGTTGCCCGTAATCATCCGGAAATAAAATACAAATGTAGTTTCCTGATGCTCAGTGTTGGTGTGGACACCTTAGCACAACGTGTATAGCTATTTCTTTCAAACATAAAAGTAAAGAAGCCATAACCAAACTTCCCTTGCAGAACCCCTATGAACGTATTTTAAGAAATGGTGAACCATGTGGTCCTGTACAAAAGACATGTGAAAATCAACACTGTGAGTTCTGATTCCTTGGCGGCTCTTTTTGAAAAATCCAGGTGGCTGGTTTTGACCCCGTCTTCTCCAAAGGCCCCTGAGGGATTCTCAGTACTCAGGTTTTAGAGTAAATCCTGCACCCCCAAGAAGGGAAGGGGAATGCTGTCTCCGCTGCAGATTGAGAGCAGAGACTAATCTATCCCAAATTGCACGAGTATATCTCAAGCTAATTACATCAATATATCTGCTGGCAGTGAGAAAATAAGCCTAAACAATTTCATTTGAAGCATTTTATTTTCTGGACTTACCCTAATTTTTGTTGTTGTTGTTGTTGTTTGTTTATTTGGATTATATTTCTCCCTAATCACGATGGCACCCTGTTCCCATACAGGCTGGCTAAGGTTTTTCTTTGTGCCAGCACTGGCCCACTCCTGAACCGATTTAACCAATCAGTTATAGCAGAGCATAACTAGCCTAATCATGCCATATAAACTTGTATTATTTTCAGTCAACTCGTGTGCTATTGAAGGAACCAACTTAAAGAAACGTAAGTGTTTAGAAAAAAAAAAAAAAAGGAATTTCTGCAGACGTGCAGCACTCATTAATTAAAACAAAATGATGCTTCTGTAGATCTCTCGTTCTAAAAGCACACATTCAGTCACCTGCCAAAATCTCAGATTTACTGCCGCCGTTCACAGATGCCAATGTTTAAACTCCCTTCACCTGCTGCTTGCTGAGTCTTTTATTTCCTCCATCCAAAAATTACCGTAAAGTTGTTGTTTTGTGTCTGCAGTTTTTACTTCTCCTGGCACCTAATGAAATTATCAGCAATAAATGAGCTAGAGCAGCAGGGTTGAGTTTCGTGGGTTTGTTTTTGTCTCCATTTTGCACTATTAGTAAAATGGTAGGACAGTGGTAAGCCAGTGGGAAAATTCAGGATGCCTCTTTTCTCCGTATCTATAGGAAATATGGTAAAGTTATTAGCACAAAATTTCAGATAGGAACTAATACCAAATGGAAGGACACAGTGTCGGGTGCTCAGTGGGAAAATACAACCAGCTGAGAGATTTACAGGTATTGTCAATAGAGACAAGGTGGCTGCGGAGCAGTGACCTCAGGTGTAAGCCTGCGGAATGACATTAACACATAATTAACAATCCAGGGGCGTATTGTATAACTTAATCATCAGTAGGGTGAGCATGGGGGACCAAAAAGAGAGAGGAAGGGAGATTTTTGTTAGTAGGACTTTGTTTTCCAGTTTTCCCTCGGCAAACATCATCTGATAATGTGTTTTTTTCACATGCAGCTAGTGACGATTCTTTTTAGTCCTCTCAGTCTATTGAAAAGCACAGTAAGTTCATTTGCTAGCAGGTAGGCAGTGGAGGTGAGAATTGAATTGATCTGAAAGGCTCCAAGAAATTGACCCTGAGGTCACTCTTCCTTTAAATTGGGTTCCACAGACAAAGTTTCTTTTCTTCTTCCCTGGCTCCTGCGTGCTGCTGGCAGCAGAGTTGAGTTGGGGTTTGTAATTATTTAAAGGGATTCTAACGCCAGGGTTGACTCCCCCTTCTGCAAAGTTAATCAAAATAGAGACCTTTTGTTACCGGTGGTAGTTAATTAAAGGCCTGAGTCTATACTGCTGTGGTGTGCCTCTGGCTTGTTTATATTTTAAAATGAGGTTCATTCCTGATGAACAGGAAATGGGGTAGAAAGGGAACATGAGGGGCTCTTACTGGGCTGAACATTTTGAATAGCAGAATGGAATTTTCTGTTTAACTTTCATTACTTCTTTTCCTCTTCTCTCTCTTTTTAATAGAATGATTAGAATTCTTAAAAAAAAGTCTTAACGTGCTCACTATACATTTAATAGTGTTGAAATCAAGCACTGCATTTTAGAAGGTGTGTGAGTCTGCTGGAAGAGATGCTTGGCATCACTCTCTGGGCAGTAAGAGTAGCCAAGAGAGATCAGAAATTCCTTTACCCGTGTTGACCTATTTGACCCAAGCTAAGAACTGCTTTCTCATTCTTTGCTCTGGTGGGTAGTACATACTTGAAGTTCTGTCCCGATGCTCAAAGGCTGTTTTGTTTTTGATATTGTTTTTCTCCAGACTTCTTTTTTAAATTTTTCTTCTATTTTTTTTTTCTCCTTTTAAAGCCTAGAACAGTTTCTCATGATTGCCTGGTAGAAAGAAAGTGGAGAGTACACAGGTTACCAAGCATGTTTGGGGTTTGCAGGTTTGACGCTGGGTCTGTCATAGCAGGGGAGGAGAGAGAATTTGCGATGGGGCCAAGATTTCTGTAAGCTGTGGAGCTGGGACTGCGGGGCCACCCAGATCTGAGAACTCCCAGCTGTTCTCCCTCCAAGCAGCATCTGGAGACTCATCAGACCTTTAAAGTCCTGTGGCATCTCATTCTTTCCCAGAGGTACTGCCTCTGTGTATCCTCAGCATTCTAATCCAGTGGAACCACAGCATCAGAACGTTCAGAACTTCTGCTTTCCAGCCTGTCCCCCAGCTTAGTGGTCAGTGATAAAGGTGTTCATTGATGTGTACTAGGCATTGAAGTCAGCATGTGCAGTGTGGGGAACCTCATTATTTAGAATGTTACGTCTGTTTGCTCTGATCTTTGATGACTTGGTAGCATCCTAACAAGACGCTGGTCTAAGGGGAACAAAGGCTATGATCATGAAATAGCACATGACCAGTGTTGCAAACCATCCCCGCAGATCTGTGGCTATATAATACACCCAGTTCTCAAATCAGGCGGATAGGGTTAGAGTTGGAGTGTTTTGGTCCTGACCCTGGAAGGAAAATACAGGGTATAACTTGGTTTCTGCCTGGGAGTGGGAGGTTTCACAGAGCTGTGGTGAAATGTCAGTCTATCCGGGGTGGGGAGGGGCGCTATGGGGAAGGAATTGTTTTTATTTGTTTGCCTCCTATTTTGTTTGAGAGGACTGACATTAGTAATGAAAAAAGTGCCATTGCTGTTGCTAAGAAATTTTATTTTTCCAAGTATTTGTGAGGTGGCTGGGCTGCCTTGTGGTTCCGGCAGGATGTTTCTTTCTGTCTTTACTCAACGTCTTACAGTGCCTTTCAGAGTTTCCCATCCTCTTCAGCATCATTTCCTTCCACAATAATAATAAAAGGCACCTTCCCATGTTTGCCACGGTTAACCGATGACATTTTCACTTTGGGAAAGATGGGATCCTAGTGTGTGATTTCATTGTGACTTCGTCAGGAGTTGTTTGTGGAGCTACTGAGGGTGCAGTTATTTTGAGAACGCATCTTTTTACTATTTCTTTAAAATTTAATTGGGATCAGGCCACTGTAACTCAAGGGTTGTTTTTTTTTTTTCTTTTTGTTTTCTTTCCCTTTTTTCTCTTTTGCTATTGCCAGCTGCAATAAAGTGACTTGTAATTTATAATCAAAGTTTGGTATCGGTAAACTAAACTGTAAAAACCGACTTTGGGGTTTTGCTCATAAAATAAATATTTGAAAAAATACAGCAATGAGGCTTGTAGGGGCAATGTCAGTACTTACATATCTGTGTATATAAATATATACGTGTTTTGTTTCACAGATTGTTAAAGCTACTCCTGAAAATCATCTTCTGAAACTGTGGCTTTTTCTAACATCCAAGTATACGGATACATTGATGGGATATAGCACATTTTCATTAATGACCTTCTAATTTGTTGTTTAAACTCCATTCATAATTCACATTCCCTTATTTTTTCAGTTGTATTATTTTTGCACTAAAGACTCAGAGTATGTGCGGTAGAATTCTCTGTCTGTAAGCTATAGTGCTCCTTAGCTTGGAAGACTTTTTTTTCTTTCTCCCTAACAAGGAAGCTCATTTAGAAAGAAATGTTTATGTGAAGTGCTTGTCAGTTGGCATTTTTACTGGTTTGCTAACCCAAAGGTAAAATATAAAGCCATGTCTTTTCCTGGCTGGCTTGTTGTTACTAGAAGGGTCCCTCCCTTGTTAGCTTGATAAATAATTTTACTAGGGGGACTCTGCTGTATTTTTATGCTTGCTGTCTATTTTCTGCCTGCTGCAAATAAATTTCTGTACTCAGAGGGCACTAAAACTCCAAACACATGGTATTTTCCCATTTTGCTGCTGGTCACCTGAAACATTTATTTCATGTAGTGTGTTTAATTAATTTTTTTAAAAGAAAAAGTAACTTGTGATTAAGGGCAAGTTAAAATTATTTATTTCTTAGGACCATTGGGTTTGAACTTGGAAGGATAGCTTTTTGAAAGGCTTTGTGTGTCAAAGCTTGTCTAATGTTTGTCAAACGGAAGACAAGTGCTATTTATTGGGGGAGTCTTGTA
The DNA here is from genome assembly GCF_001604975.1 of Cebus imitator. Lineage (NCBI taxonomy): Eukaryota > Metazoa > Chordata > Mammalia > Primates > Cebidae > Cebus > Cebus imitator. Next base: position 2,471,039 of record NW_016107452.1, on the reverse strand, counting down.
GTTTTCTCATTATATATTTCCATGTGTGTTTTCTTCAGGTTTAAACACTAAGCTGTTAATATGAGACATGAATGGGGCTATAGAATTCTATCTAGAAACAAAGCACTACACAATAAAATCTTCATATTTGAAAAATGATATATCATGTGAAAGTAGGGAAGAAATTGATCATGAGTATCAGTATAAATATCAGCATCTACCTGAGTCCTGAGCATTTAGTCTTTGGATTCATTAATACTGAAGAGAGCATGTTGTGGCTCTCTGGGGCAAAATAGGTCCCTGGTATAAAACTAAACAAATACACCCAAAACATACCAATAAAATAAAATAAAAATTAATGTATTATATAAATTACAAATACAGTGCACATAGCACCTTATAGGTATACAATAAAATGCTTAACAAAGGAGTTTATAAATGCTGGTTGAAAAAAGTGATCATTTTAAATCAATGCCAGATTATCTTGTTAATTGAAATATATACTTTTTAAAGCAGATATTCTGCTTGTTATTTGCTATTTATTGTAGGCCTATTAGCAATGTGTTATTTTCAGAAATTTGGAAGTATTTTTACAAAGGTACCAAAGACATAAATTTGAAACCAGAATGCCAGCATATGTAACCAATGTCAAGGGTATTGAAGAGAGTGAATCAGAGGTTACCCAGAGCTCAGTTTCTGCAAAGATCACCAAAATGAAGAGGAAAAAAAAAAAGTCGATGAATGTTTTAAAATACCCATGGAGATCCACAGTCAAGATTCAGAGCATTTCATTTTTGGGGCTTTGCGCCATAATATTTAATCCCAACATTTTATTCTTGATAGACTTTTATTTTCCTGTAACTCTAAAACAGTGGAGAGTATTATGAAAATCGGAAATTTTAAATATTTAAAGAAGAGTTAATATGTAGCATTTTTTCTGATCACTTGAGGGCCATACCAGTTTGTCAGGAGTTAGAGACAACTTCCGTGGAGCAGGAGACGGTGACGTTCCCTGCAGCCCTGCCTTTTGGAGGTCACCCAAAGCCTCCGTGGGCTATGATGTCGGCAGCTACCACGCACTGAGTGTCTCCTGGAAGCCCGAGCTATGCAGTCTTTGACACTTACAATACATAGAGATGCAGATATTTTAATTTCCTTTATACAGAGTAAGAGACTGAGGCACAAAGCAATTAAGGCATGAATTGACCCTTCTCTATAGTCCTGCAGATATTTCTAGATAGACACTATCACAACCAGTGGGCTCCCTCACTCCTCCTCAGTTAAGCAGCGCGGTGTTTAACCTCCGCACATGTAGTGTGAGCCCAGGTGCCCTCTCCTTCTTTGTGATCTGTTTCTGAGTGGGGTTGACTGAGGCCCAGAAGAAAACGCATATAATGTGATTAGTATCAAGGCTGGAGCTCTGACTGCTAGTGGTCTTGACCCAGGACCTCTCCGGCTCTGAAAACAAATGATTCCATGGTTTGATATTTGTAGGTAATGAGTGGCTTTTCCTTTCTTTCTTTTTTTTTTTTTTTTTTTTTTTTTTTTTTTTTTTGAGACAAAGTCTCACTCTGTCACCCAGGCTAGAGTGCAATGGCATGATCGTGGCTCACTGCAACCTCCGCCTCCAGGTTCAGGCAATTCTCCTGCCTCAGCCTACTGAGTGGCTGGGATTACAGGTGTGCACCCCTACGCCCACCTATTTTTAAATTTAAATTTAAATTTAAATTTTTAGTAGTGATGGGATTTCACAGTGTTGGTCAGGCTGGTATCAAACTCCTGACCTGTGATCCACCTGCCTTGGCCTCCCAAAGTGTTGGGAAGACAGGTGTGAGCCACTGCGCCCAGCCATAAGTGGCTTTTTTCTACTGAAAAAGAGTGCCCTTTTATGAGCATTTAAAAAACAATACATGGCACAATTCCTTAATGCCCTGTAATGTGTAATGTATCAGGTGCACTGTTGGCACTCAGGAAATTGCTGGATAGTGAAGATAAATCAGCATTACATCACTCCAATACAAGCCCCATTTAATAAAAAGTTATCAGCAAAATCTGTAGTAACGCTAAAAAGGACACACAGTTTCTCTGCATCTGTAAGATAGGAATAGCCCCTCAAAGGTATGTGTAGGGGACTAAATATGATAATGTATGTAAAGCACCTGGATTAAATATGATAATGTATGTAAAGCACCTGGCACAGGGTAAACACTCTGCCATGCTTGGCCTTGGACAATATTATATGGAATAAAAATTTGACCTTGACACCTTGCAAGTCTTGGTTTGTTTTAGAATAACTTTGCCATTGTGATATTGGACGTTTTTCCCTGCACTTTAAAATAAATTTTTCAAGATTGAAAAACTAAGAAAAACATACAACTATAGTTTATAGCTGCCCTCCTCTGAAAAAAATAAATAGCACTACTCCTGAAAAATAAATAAGTTGTGCTTAGGGAGATTTGTGGTCAAATAATTTAGGAAATTAAGGACTAGAGAAAGTTAAACATTTAATCTTGCTTTCATCCACCTCAGAGCCTTTATATGCTAATATGCATGATGACCTTTTGTAGGGAAGGAACAACTCAGGAGGTTTACGAGATCTTTCAAACTTCTGCGAACATGGAACAAGTTTTTTAATCAACCGTCTCATGGAATTCATTGTATAGGGCACTTTTGAAAAATGGTTGCCTAAAGTATTGGTCGTTTTTTTTTGTTGTTGTTGGTACCAAAAGACTCTTTTATTAATTTCCCCCCATGAAACCCATTATCTGAAAAATTCATTTGTCATTCTGTGTATTCGTTTTATTAATGAGAAAAGCAAGAACAGTGATATAATTCTATTGATGTATAATCAGTCAGAAGATATGAAAACCTTATGAGGGTAACCTATTGGTCATTACAATGAGGTAGAGGTCGTTATTCTCATTAATAATGGAAATGGCTCCTGGGTGTCATTACTGCCTTCATAGGCTCCATGTGGGATTTCAGGACCCCAGTTTAGGCCTCTCTCTGCTCTTGTAGAAAACCCAGGATCCCTGTCTTAATTGGCCCAGATATTCGTGATGGACTGAGCCTTCCAAGGAAAGCAGAGGTAGTATAAGAATGTGTTAATTTCCTAGAGTCTTAACTAGCGATTCTTTGGATATAAAAACTATGCTTTCAGTTTTCTTTTCCTTTATTATAAGGATAAAGGTATCTATTAAGGGTATAAAATACAAGCTGGTTTGGGGGAAAATTTGGGGATAAAGTTTCATTCTCTTTGTCCCACTTTCCTCCCTTTTCTCTTTTTGTACATCTGCTTTTTTCTACCTCCACAAAGCAGGCAGGCCTTCTCTGCTTTGCACTACAAATTACTTCCATCATCACATCTGGGTCCCACGCTAAACATGCCCTTTCCTTTTAAACCCTCTGCAGAGGTTGGTTAGAGACTCTAAGCTCCAATTCTCAGAAAAGATAGCTGATTGGCTTCTCATGGTCAGGTGTCCATCTCTTGTCCAATCAGCAGTGACTAAGAGTGAGTCCTCATGGCCCTCTGCCTGCTTGCTTCATTAGATTTTCTGAAAATAGGGTTATGCAGAATTGTCAGAAGAGATAGCTGATTGGCTCCTCTTAGTCGGATGTATATCTCTTGTCCAATCAGCAGTGGCTAAGGGTGGGTCTTTATGGTCAGCTGTCTGCCTCATCAGATTTTCTAATAATGGGGTTATGGGATTGGGTAAGGCTTGGCCAATGACGAGTTCCCAATAGGAAAGAGGGAAACTTGTACTGAGACTCATCTGCACCCCCTTAGAAGAGAGGAATGAGTAGGATTGGAGCATAAAAGAGTCTCTGAATCCAGAGACTGAATTGTGGAGCTTTAGAAATATTGATGCTGTTGATGCTGTGCCTCAGACCAATTGAATCAAGAACCTTTAGGGACTGGTGGGGTTCAGACATCAGTATTTTTAAAAAAGAAAATTCCCAGTGATTCTGATGTACAACTAAGATTGAGAATGCCTAGTAAAAGAACCCGAGGACACAGTTAACTACTGAAACCCAGAAAGGGAAGAAGCTGCTGGTGAATTTCCCACATTTTATTGTGAGTTTTACGACTCAGCATTTCTGAGGTCCAGTTTAAAATGGAAAGGGATGAACAATTGCTTTGCATTTCCTCTGCCTCATCTGTCCTTCCTAGTTCTTTGTTAACATCAACGCTATGTTTTATAAGCAAGACCAAGGCAGTCAGGTAAGGCACCCAGGGAAAGTGAGTTGGAGTTGCTGTCCAGAAGCCTCAAGTTCGAAGCCAGACTTGTGCACTAAAGCAGTCATGTGACCTGGGTGGGTCACATTCACCCAATTGCCCTGCTGAGTCTCACTGTTCTCTTTAGGAGAATGGGTCAGTTGAGCTATGATCAGAGGTCTTCCACGGGTCTAACAGAATCAATGAAGTGATCAGTTTATCCCAGAGCCAACACCTGAACCAAGAGCGAGATTTTCAGCTGTTAGAATGGCTCATTTTAACGGTGTCGACTGTGTTTTTAAAAACATCCTGCAGAGAAAAGACAATAATGTATTTATCAGGTCACAAGGATGGAGGTATTCCCAAATTATTTGCACAGACTTCTTCAGATACCAATGAGATATTTATATTATTTGTCCTCCTCATCAGCAGACACTTATTTACTGTGTCATTGGGGTGAAAGTAGAAATACGACTGAGGGAAAATGGTGCGGGCTGGAATTAACCAAGATGCTTGATCACACACTGTCAGATCCGTTGATTCTCCACTAAAGCATAGTATTAAGCCACACAAAAGTGGGCCTGCTCCGAAGGCACCCTTCGCTCCGCCTTGTAAGACAATCACCTTTTAAATTTCTCATCTCCTCTTGGATGCTAAACTCCGTGAGCGTGAAGTTCATGCCTCATTTATTCTTGTGTCCAACACAGGACTGTATCAGTGAGTAGCACAAAGGAGCTGTCTCAGATCCTTTCCAGAATGCAGCAGGGTGTACCTGAATAAGCAGTTAGGTGCACAAAGAAGCAAACGAATGGATGATAAGAGCCTGGTAAAAGTTTGAAATGACGAAGATAACATCTTGGCAATCTGTCAGAATTAGAAGTTATTCTCTTAACTTTTTTTCTAGGTTTTCAAAAGACCCCTTTCCTGACATTTCCTTGTCACTTTTGCAGACCAAGTTTCCTTTACTGGACAGCCTGTTAAACATAGTCTGCACTAGTGCTGTTTCTCAGTGTTCTTCTTTGGACATCTATTGGAAAGTAGGTCTTTTTTTTCTCTGACCGATGTGTTGTCAAAGTTATTAGACTTTAATTATTTTAAGATTTCATTTTAACAAATATCTATTGTGTATTAACTATACAGTGGAAAATGAACACAGTGCTGGCGATACACAAAAATAAGAAACCATTCTTGCTTTCAAGATTTATTATTAAGACAGTTTAAAACATAAACGCTGGTCCTGTTTGATAAATGCTTTCCAGAAGATACAGGGGAAGAAAGGGAGGGACATTTTTCAAATGTGGGCTTATGAGGTGAACAGGAGGGGTGTAACCATTTAGCGTCCAAGAGGAGATGAGAAATTTTATACATGGTAAACACCATGTATAAAAGCAAAAGCTTAAAAAGTATCAAAAGTAACTGAGATTTTAATTTGGGATAAGTAAGATTTTCTTTAGCCTGATGTAAAACCCAAATGCTATAAAGCAAAGGCTTGGTAGGTTTGACTACATAAGCATTTAAAACTTATGTAGAGCAAAAAAAAAAAAACAATATCAAAAGACAAAGTGGGGAAAGTTGCAATCCACAAGATAGTCAAAAGCCTAATTTCCTTAATTTAAATAGCTCTTAGAAATCCATAAGAAGACAAATGACCTAATAGGAAAATGTCCAGAGAAGAATGCACAGTTTTTGGGAAAAAAAAAAAGTACATATGAATGGCCAATAACCTTATGAAACAATGTTCAACCTTCCTCACAACCAAGTAATAATGATACTTTCTTTTGGCTAAAACGTGGAATGATTGGCAGTCCCCATACACCGTTGTGAGCATTTAAATTGGGTAGCCTCTTAGGCAGCTAATATTTATAACATCTTATAATGTTATAAAGCAAAGCATATTCACAGACATAATACCTTTTTATACACATTTCATGTTTGGGGATTTCAGTTCAATACAGCACTTTGGATATAGCTGGAATAAACAGTGTGTTTATGTGTGTGAGTTGGGGAGGAAGGATTGCCTCGGAAACCGGCCAAGATGGGTAGACAGGGCGCAGATCAAGAAGAAATTGGAAGGTCAGGCCAAACAAGGCATAAAAACAGGAGGCTGAAACTCAAGAGAGGAATGAGCTAAAGTGGCTAGTGCCCTGGCAGTTGGCGTGTTTCCCTCCTCTGAAGCCACTTCTGCCTAGAATTCATTTTTCAGATGTGAAACCTTCCAGGCAGCCCCCTCCTCTTGATCAACCTGAATTTGCTCTGAGCTCTCCACCAGATAAGAGACTTCTGTGGGTTAATTGAATTAAGGCCGGTATTGTTCATTGAGCTGTGGCGGCGGTTCCTCTGTTCCAGGCTTTTTCTGTATCATCTGCACTGTCACAGCCAAAAGTGTTGGAGGAAGAAGGGGAGGGGCATTTTTTTCAAAGAGCTACATGGGGATTTGGTCACGTGCCTGCCATTAACATCAATCGCAGATGCAGGGCAAAAATGCCTCGCACGTTCCTCCACAAACCTCTTTGAAAAACGGCCCCTCTGGTGTTGCTACCAGACCCCCTCCACTGATACAGGATTTGGGGGCTTTGAAGTTGGTTGTGGAAATTTCACCGCTTTCTTTGACTCCAGCAAATTGCTCCAAAATGCTACAAATGTAAAAAAGACTAAGAAAGCTTTAACAGCAGCTTAGAGGTGGAATCCCCTTAAGCCATTGACAGAAAAATGTGTTTCTTCTTTCAGTTTTTAATTTGTGAGTTACATCTTAAAATACAGCAATGCAGTTATAGTCTTTTCTTAGGAGAAGAAAAATGAAGAGCGAGCTGGGCAGGGATTGGCAAAGAAAGGGGGAGGTTTTGCACTTCTGATTTTTTGACCTTGTTGCATTTAAGGGGAGTCTTGGATGCAGGGGCAAAACTTCCTGCAAAGAAATTATGTAAAACATCTTTTGTTCAATGTGGTTTAAGAGCGTTTCCAACATGGTTCCAGTTGGAACTCCTTTGTGCATCTGGATTTGACTGGATTGAGAGAAGCTGGTGACGCCAAGGCTGGAAACCTTTTAGACCTACCCTGCCTGAGCACAGTAGAGCAGAGGATAGGGCTACTCGAACCCACGACATTTGCCCGATAGGATGCAGTTTTTGGCATGCTTAAAATTTTGCATTAACAGGTTCCCATTTTATGGGAAAGTAACTTGGCTTTGGTGCATTTGTAAAACAATTTTTCCAAGGATACTTTCTTCTCGTAGTATGCTAACACAGCACCAGGTTAGAAAGAATTATGGAGTGGTAGACAAATGACCGCTAGAAGCTCCCTGGGCTTCAGTTACCACCTCCATAAATTTAGGGATTTGGCATGAATCATAGATTTTCAAACTTACTTTGTTTTGTTTCTGCAAAGGAGCCATTTTGGAAAATGAAAGTTTATCTGGGATCACTGCGTAGAAGAGAAATTGGAAGCCGCTGAGGGTAGAGCTGATTCTCCAGGTTCTTAGTCCTTCCTCTCACCCCCTCACCTCCCTGGGATTCTAGGTTCTATGCAGCCCGATTTGAACATCTCTGGAAATACTTCTCTCTTTTAGTGACTGGTTTCTCTCTAAGAAAATGTCAGCTCAGATAGTCTTGAATGTAGCAAAGGACTACTTTTTTTTTTTTTTTTTTAACTGGAAATGTGAGGGTTTCTCAGGGTAGAGCAAACTACACAGACATCAGTGCCAGACCTTTCTAGCTTTGTGACTTTGGGGAAGTCACTTCCTCTCTGTAGATGCCTGGTTCTCTCCCCTTTCAGATGAGAATGCTAGAAGACCTGGTGGAATTCTTGCACAGGTTAAATGAATGAGCCACATGGCATCTGTCAAGTGTCAATGCCAGCTGGCTGCTCTTTTCCTCCTCGTGCTCAGCATTTAGCAGAGAAACTCGCACAGAACTTATTCCTGGTAAATGTCTGCTGGACTGACTGTCAGTAGTATGCTAGAGCCCATGCCCATGTGCTCTGAAGAACCAGTTGTACTGTGTCTTCTCAATTCCACATCTAGGGACTTTACGTTGGTAGCATAAAATTGGCCATAGTGAGAATGTTTGCAGAAGGGAATGCAAACGCTGTAAAATCAGAGCCCCTTTCCTCACCCCAACCCACCCAGAGAGCCAGTTGTTAAACATTTAGCAGCACGCCACTGCTTGAGATGCCCAGGTGAACGGTTTGAACAGAGGAGTATCAAATGTATTTCTACTATTGCTAGTCTGGTGGTAAGCACAAACGAAGCTGAGAAGTGAGAGATAGCTGTGGGCTGGAGATGTCAAAGAAAGATCTTGGAAAATGGAGAGATTATGGGTACCTGGGAAGAAGGGATAGGATACTCCAGGGCTATATGGAATAGGATAGGAGGGAATATGGCCAGGTTAATAAGGGAATGGCTTTGGAATCTGAAAAGATTGGGAGAAGATAGGCAAGCCAAGGGCTAAGGAGGGATGGGTGGCTAACAGGACAATTTGGAATACCAGGGCTGGAGGGAGGGGTTGGATAAGGGAGAGCCCAGAGGATGCTTAGGTAGTGTTAGAAAAGAAGGTAAATTCTTATTTCCACCCACACCAACGATCCTTCACCTTGCAGATATGTCCAAAAGGGTGAAAAGCATCAGCCTGTCTATCTTAGTGGCTTTCTTAACCTTTTGAGCTGGTGCAGAGTCTAACTAAATAGATTCCAGAAATTTGAAGAAATTTAGATAAATCAATGGAAGAAAGATTTTTTAAAAAGGAATAAAGAGAGGAGCAGGGCTTCGGGGGCTGTGGTTTGAAGCTGACAGCAAAGGAACCCACCTCCTGGTCTTTGCTGCGTCCGTCCAAGATTCCAGCTTATGGATCATGGAGTCAACATCAAATTTAACTTGTACTTTGTCCTCCCTAAGAGCCGGGGACAGCTCCCTCCAGGTGGATGGTTCTTGGTCACCCATGAGAATCTTCTGATAAGCTTTTCAAATCCCAATACCTATTCCCCAGCCCAGATTAATTAAATAACCCTGGGGTGGTACCCAGGCATCAATATTTTTTTAAAGCTCTCTGGGTGACTGTAGTGTGCAGCTAAGGCTAAGAAGCACTGCTCTAAGGCACGGGTGCTCAAACTTCAGTGAGCATCAGAATCACACATTGTGTGGCCTCACCTGGAGTTTCTGATTCAGACAGTCTGGGGGTAGGGCCTGAGAATTAAATTTCTAACCAGTTCCCAGCCGATATTGGAACAAGGATCACATTGGAGCACTTGAGAACCTCTGCTTTCAGTAACTAAAGCACGATTTGTAAAACAGTCTGATAGAGGAGTTGTAGACCACATCCCTTCCCCAGCTCTGCAGCTCTCACGGAGAGAAACTCACCTGTTTAAAGCAGTGGGTCTCAAATGGAGGATGCCGCTCCTCCAGGGACCTTTAGCAGTGTCTGGAGGCACTTTTGTTTGCCAAGACTCACGGTAGGGGTGCCACTGGCCTTCAGTGAGGTTGAGATGAGGGATGAGGCTAGACATTCTACAATGCACAGGACAGACCCTCCCACAAAGCGTTATCCAACCCCAGATGTCAATCATGCTGGGACTGAGAAACTCTGGTTTAGTCTCTGGGCCTGTCTGGCTTCCTAGGTAAAGTGGGAATCGTGAGATTTTTCTTTCTAGATTGTTGCTAAGAATGAATGAGAGCCTACAGTGACATCACCTTAGGCAGGAAGTACTCAGTACATGGTGGAAGTTCTTAACCTCCTAGCTGATTTGTTTAGGGATGTCAACTTGCATGAGGGGGCCTGACCTCTGTGGATCTGTTCTTCTCATCTGTAAAATGGCCACAGTACTAGGGCCAGTGCTCTGAAGAATGCTTATCAGGATTAAAGGAGATAATCTATGTACAGCCCCTAGAAGTGCTCAGTCAACATGATCCGTGGTTGCTATTTCTGTTAGATATTTATGCAGGCCTGGTTTCTGAATGTTGTCTTGAAGGGTCCAAAATGCACACTTACTACTTCTCAGTTGGTAGGTCCATTAAACGGGTGGAAAGGCAGTGAATTTCTAGTTTCCAGTTTGCAAGGACTCAGGGTCAGCAGCAGAAATACAGCAACTATTTAGTATTCCAGGCCAGATCCAAGACTCAGAAACCACATGACATCGCCGGCAGTGCCCAAGTACATGTGGCCACTTCAAAACCAGATGCTTAATTTTTATCCACCTCACTCCATGCCTGCTGTAATGAGAATTTGGTGAAGTGAAATGTTGAGAAGATAAAAGACCTTTCAGACTCCCCTATCACGAGGTGGACCTGTCTCAAGGTAATAATTAGGATGGCTCCCTTCAGGCCTTCCCATTTTCCAGATAGAACAGGAATTTGAACCCAGGCCTGTCGACTTCAACACCTGGGCTCTTAACCAGTCTGGGGTTCACCCTGTGAGTTACAACAGGAACTCAGCAGAAGACACCAGGGACCATTGGGGGCCATCCGCAGACACCCATCCCTGCCAGACCTCCTTTTCGGAGCTTCCATCTCCTATCTGAACTACAGCCGCAGAGGTAAAATGCCCTTTCTCCAATCCGCATGCAAAATGGACCTTAGCGACTGGATTTTATTGAAAAACAGTCTCCCTCTTCCTCCACCCCCAACATTTGAAAACATATCGTCCTCTTTACTGTAGTTCATTTTGCTTTCCGAGGTGATTAATGAATTAAAGATGCAGTGTATTTATTCTTTTGCCTGATTACCATTCTGTAATAAATCTAAGCTCTGGAGTCTGTCAATACAAGAAGGCCAACCTGCCTCTTTGGAAAATAAAGATTTGTACATTAAGCTTAACTTCCAGCTCTCCAGCGCAGGAGAAAATTCACCTTTAGAGCCTTATAAAAATGAATAGGAAAGTCTAAGAGACATTGGCCGGAGGGTAGAAGATTCCCTTTCTGAAGACCGGAAGGTGCTTTGCACATGTCTCCCTGGACATAGCAAAGCCTGCTACCCTGTAGGTGGGATTTATTTATTGGAAATGCTGAGCACTGAGCTGCTCATGGAGGCAGTGGTGAGCAGGGAGGAGATGCCCAGTAGGGCCTTGTCCTAGCCCTGTGTGATCTTACCGTCCACTTAGAATAATTCTCTCTCTACAGCTGCACACATCTCTGGCTGGATGGTGGTATTCAGAGCTTCATTTGACTAAGCATGTTGGAGTGAGGTTGCTGGTTTCCTGTGTGGCTCCCCAGCTGCAGAGGGAGCCCCTGGATGGTAGGAGCTATGGTTTGCATAGCAGAACAGGAGCTGTTAGCACGGGAGTCAGGAGCCCTGCCATTGGAGTCAGATCCTTGTCTAGCCCCAGCCTTGCCACTTACTGGCTGTGTGCCCTTGGGCAAATTTTATCTGCTCATCTCTCCAGTGGGGCTTCCTGAGCCTCTTCCTAGGGTGACTTGGAGGTTGGCCTGACCGAGTCCAGTGGTGAGAGGTCATGTCTCACTTTCTGAAGCCCTCATTCTATATGATTCTCATTAAATTTGACTCATATCAGGCCAGGAAAAACAGACAAAACTAGGTTGCTAGTATCATTGGTAATTTTTTTTTTTTACTTACTTTTTTTTTAAAAAAAGAAAAAGCAAAAAAATAAATGAAAACTCACTTCCCCTGTGGCTTCTATAGGTCCGTTTCTTAGCTGATTTGACAGTATGTGGATATATGTGTATATATGTGTAATCAAACTATCATAGTAATGAAAACTTCGATTGAATGAGTGACCCCTCTAGCTAATATTTACATTTTAATGTTAGGTATTCTTTCTTTATATGCATTTTATTCATCTCCAGACAGCCCCAAGATTGCCTTCTAGGACTTTATAAAATGCCCTAAGAGGTATTTAGGATTCTATCCAAGTCCATTTTTCTGGAAAGAGGGTCCCTACATTCATCAGAGCCTCAAAAGCGTCAGTAGCCAAAGAGGATTTGGAACTCAAAGCACAGGGTTCCAAAGGGCTTTTCCCTCCTGGTGAGAGTCCCAGCTCCATGGAATGGTGGAAGGAGTCAGGAACTGGACTTAGGGCCCTGAACATGTTACCAAGATGAAGGATTCAGGCCATGTAGTCTCTAGTTGAGGGTTCATCCACTAATTCAGGCTGGGGGCTGGGGGACATTATACTTCACTCTTGAACCTCAGCTCCTTCCCTCAAGACCCCACTTGTGGCATGGTCACGAGAGTCAGATGGCCACCAGGATGCAGTGTGAAAGGAGCGCGTGTCCAGGATCAACCCTCCAGAGATGGTTGGTTTGGTTAGCAGTAAAAGGTGGGCAAGACGCTCCCACGGGCCCTTCCTTCCCAGAAGCACCATCGCTCTCTCAACTCAGCAGGGATCTGATGGGCCATCAACAGGAAGGACTGGGGGTCTTGCAGTACAGTGCCAAGTCCCTGCTGTGAATCCCTCTTCCTAACCAGCCCAGGACCCTCTGACAATTCCCTCAGCTCTTACGGCCTTTCGCAACTATAGACTTATTTCGAGACTCAGTGGATTAATCTCTCCCACCCTGGTCTCAAACTGCCATAAAGTCAGAACCTTGTCCTATTTTGATACATGGACATTGTCTTTGTATCTGTCCTTGTATCTATAAAGACCAATTAAGTGTTGGCATTTTTAAAAAGGGAGATGCTTTTCTAGCTGCACATCAGAATCACCTGTGAGCTGGCTGGGTTTTGTTTGTTTTTAATACTCAAACCTAGGCCTAAGAGTCAGGAGGCTCAGAGTGGTGCAGGGTCTATCCCTGCAGGGGGAATTGTGCACGACCCAGAGTCTGCCAGACTTCCAGTCCTTGTCCTGTCAGTTTCTAGCTGTGTGACTTGATGCAAGTGTCTGTACCTCTCTTAACTTCAGTTTCCTCATCTATCAAATGGGGGGAAATACTGCCTGCCTAGGAAGATTTCAGAATAGTGCTCTCAGTCTAGGGCTTTCAACATCCCTGGGCTTGCTAAGAGTGTTAGTTCATTCTTAGGCTGCTAATAAACACGTATGTGGGACTGGGTAATTTATAAAGGAAAAAGGTTTGACTCAGAGTTCAGCATGGCTGGGGAGGCCTCAGGAAACTTACACTTATGGTAGAAGGGGAGGAAAACACATCCATCATCACATGAAGGCAGGAAGGAGAAGTGCTGAACAAAGGGAAAAGACCACCTTATAATACCATCAGATGTCATGAGAACCCACTCACTATCACAAGAACAGCATGGAGGTAACCACCCCCACAGTCCAATCACCTTCCACCAGGTACCTCCAACAGCACCTGAAGATTGTGGGAACTACAGTTCAAGATGAGCTTTGGGTGGGACACAGCCAAACTGTATCACTGAGTGAAGGCAAGGGAAGGGAGAGTTGTGATGTGATAGACCCAGGTCAGCGGACCTTTTCTGTAAATGGCAAGATAGTCAATCATTTAAATTTCAAGGGCCACATGATCTCTGTTGCAACTGCTCAACTCTGCCATGGACAGTATGTAAATGAATGCCCCTGGCTGTGTTTCAATAAAGCTTTTTTTAATCCCTGCACAGAAACAGGTAATTGGGCCAGACGCAACCCTCATGGGCCCAGCTTGCAGAGACAACATAGAAGAGTGTAACAGAGTGTTTTGGGTCTTTGGTAGCAAATGGTGTGCACACCCCTGGGACTTGTTAGCTCCTGTGAGAAGTTCAGGTGTAGATGCTGTTGGAAGGCTGTTTGTTTCCATCGCTGAATGACGTCGGGGTCCGGACTCTTGCCCTCTCCCTGCTCCACCATTCTCAAGCTTCAGATGTAAGACACATGTTAAGGTTCGAGACACCATGTTTTTTATACCAGCCTACCCAAAACCTGCAGAGGATGTGCAGCCCTTTATTCCTTCCTAAAAGCAAGGCATGTTGTACAAAAGCCACTTCTCCACATAGTTAATAGGCTGCAGTCGCCAGAGGTCCATTCCTCCATCACTGGTTGCTCTTGCTTATGCAATTAACCGTTACAGGCTTGAACTGGTCAAGGTTCACCCTACACATGCTCCACAGGGCTGGAGATCAGCCAGATTTCCCTGGAACCACATTGTCTGGGCAGACCTGAACAAAATCCTGACTTTCATTAACAAAGAAGATGGGTGGGTCAGACCACTGCGGGCTGCCACAGGGTGCTCCATGCCCCTGGGGCTGTCACATGGACAAAAGGAGGTACTTTGGGTGACAGTACTTTCTAAACAGTGGAGCTTCTTCAGAATGTGCCCAGTGGAAGTCTTCCTCCATCAGGGAGGTTATCAGGCTCACAGATATATTATGTCTAAGTAAACCAGGGTGCCCAGGTCATAGCTACTTCCCCCTTGCTTATCTCAGGGTTCCCATTCGACACTGTTGACCTTATTCAGCTGTGGACTGATTCCTCACTTTTCTTCCCCATAACTCTCTCCTTCTCCCCTGCAACCAGAAGAAGAAAGAAGCTTCTAGGTAAAAAATGCAAAAAAGAAGTCTTCCAGCAAGGCAGGCACACGTCCTAGGACCAAGAAGTACTCCTTCCACCTTCTTCTGAAACAAAACCAAAAACAATTGCTAAGGTGAAGAGGACAGAGGCTGCCCTTCCAGGACTTTGCATTTAATTATGCAGTGAAAGCCACTTAGCAGAAATCCCCCAAGGCCTCAGGGGGGTGGCAGTGGCCATGTGGGAGGGAATCTGTTGAAAGCAGGGTTTGCTCCACTTGAAATGCATCCCACCTGCCTGAAGAGTTTGCCTTTGAAATACATGGAATTGTGTACTAGAATAAGAATACACTTCAAACCTAAGCTAATAGTTTGAGGCTGGCTTTTCCAACATCCAAAAATGATCATAGGTGGTCCTGTCCTGAGGAGTTCAAATGATCCTTTTTGGAAGTAAAATTTACAAGGAGTAGAAGGCTTTTTACTTCTTAACCAGAGTTGCCAGGTGAGTGTAAGGAATCAGATATGAAAACTCCCTGAGAACGTCTCAGTGGTCACAGCGTGTGTATGTGTGTGTGTGCGTGCGTACACACTAGCTAATTATAAAGACATCTATAGCTGTCCAGTTCAAAATTTTAAATCTTAAATTTCCTAGTAGCCTCATTTGAAAAAAGTAAAGAGAAACAGCTAAAAGGATTTCTAATACTATTTTAAACATCGTAAATCAAAAGTATTATGGTATCAATGCATACTTATTCCTGACATATTTCACAATGTATTCCTGAGATATTTCACAATTTTTTTTGTGCCAAGTCTTTAAAATTTGATGTATATCTCAAATTGGATGCTAAATGTTCAGCAATGTTAAAGTGAAATGGAGTCCGACCAAAACAATAAAGATATGCTTCACAGAAAGAAAATATTTTACACTGTTTCAGTTTTTAAATTTACACGTATAAAGTTAGAGTCAAATAAAAGTAATAATTCAGTTCCTGAGACACACCAGCCACATTGCAAGTGTTCCGTAACCACACGTGGGCAGTGGGTGCCACATTAGATGGTGTGCTAAGCTCTGGAGTTTTTCGTTATTTGAGTTGTCTTGTTGAAAACCTTTACCTGCCAGTTTGAAGTTTAGCTTTGGTGTCTGGAAAGTCCAGGGCTTTATGGGCACAGCCTTCAGCCTGTATGATAAATCTGTCTGAGCATAAGGTCCACAGTCTGTTTCCATAGTATAAACACCTAGCAGAAGTCTAGATGTGACACTGACTTGATATTTGCTGAATGGATGAATGGACAGGAGAAGGAACAAATGAACCTCTTAACCCATAGACACATTTACATTTGAAATTGAAGTATGAAGGATTTTTGCTTTTATTTTATTTTATTTGGATTTGATTTCGATCTGTAAAAGAAGGGAAAGATCCACTCCGTTTTCTGGACCTGGGGAGGGGGCTGAATCCAGACAGGCACACATGATGGTCTCATAATCAGACATACTTCCTGGGTGAGATGATGTCTCCTCTCCATCTTCCACTTGTTCTCCTAGGACTGAGTACAGTGCTGTGTTGGGGCCCTGGACAACAGCTTTATGGTGAGTGGGTGGCCTTCTCCAAAGCATGGGAGATTAAGAAAGAAGGTTAGAGAGAGCTTGGCACTTTGGCCTGGAGTCCCAGGTCTACAGATGTTGAGAAATTTGCCTTCTCAGGTCTGTGTTCAGGGACAAGGCTGTAAGACCACGTGTGGTGTTAGCTGGCATCCGCACTGCATTTGATGTAAAGAAGTGTTTTGTGCTCTGGTTAGACAATGGGCCTTTAAGCCTGCAAAATGTATTTTTCCCAAGAGTAATAACTGTATCTCTGACTCACAGGTCCTGGGGCTAGTGAGGAATTTTGCTCATCATTTCCTCACCCTTCCATCCCTTTATTCATTCACCTGCCACATCATCTATGAAGAAAGTAATGAGCAAGGCAGTGGCATGCCGAGACTATTGATGGGAACAAAACATACCTTGTCCATGTCCATGTACTGCTTCATGATTCGTTGGTGCAGAGGGGCTTTAAACAAGTAATTCATTACAATTGTGCCACGTACCATAAAGAGAGAATAGAATGGTGTGACTAGCCGTGGTCTGAATATTACATGTGATAGGTAAGTTGAATTTTTAGAGATGAGCAGGATTACATCTTGAGAAGTTAGGGGAATAAGGACAGAAAGGGGGCATGTTTTCCAAATAGAGTAAGGAATGTTCTAGAAGTCCAAAGACCAAAAAGAGCTAATAGCTGACCAGTGGTTTTGAGCCCGGGGACATAAGTGGTTGTGAGCCTAGAGACAAACGTCTCATGTTCAACCGGAGACACCGTCGTGTCCACTCTTGGCTTCCCTGTACCCAGCTGAGTGCCCTGAACACTTCAGGTACTCAACAAATATTTTCTGCAAAAAGGAAGGCAAACAGTTACCCTTGGTTTGTCCTAGCTTTGGGGGTCATTTGTGTCAAGCATCCCAACACACCATCATCCTTGTTCTCAATCCATTGCATTTCCTTCTGGACTGTGTGGATAATTCTTCTAAATTTCTTTGGCTTTCAAGACCACTTTTGCTTCCTTTCCTTGAGATGTTGTAGGGGCAACGGAGGTTCCAGTTTTAAATCTGTTGAAAATATACCAGCAATAGGCAGATGAACAGGAGAAAAGCATACAGACTCTGTTAATGTGCACGGCGGCATCATGTCAAAGATAAATGTGTGCCCACGAACCCCGTGTGACCCAGAAGCTTTCATCCACATTTCACAGGAGAAGTGGGGAGAGGAGTGGAGGTGACCTAGGGATTGTGAAAAGGTGAATGGGCTTTCAGAAAAACAGGCAGTAGCCTCTCTGGAGAAGCCAACTTCCAGGGACTTCTAGGTTCATTCCTGTTGTGTGTTAATCTTCCCTGATAGATTAAAAAATTGCTCGGGAGGGTTTTCATGACAATGAGTTTCTTACGGAGAACCTACATTTAGTTAGGTAAGGGAGATTCAGAAAGAAAGAAAGAAGAAGAAAAAGACCCCTCTGCATTTGCTGTTTCTCCAATGCCTTTAGCTTGAAATATTCAGCAAACCAGTGCAGCATATTTTGGGCTCATAGTTCCTGGGATCCTTCAACACTTTTCACAACTGCACATAGCTGGAGAAAAACAAAATAGTTCAGGTTGTTTTTTAGTCTCGGCTTACTTTTTGTTCATTTGTGTGTTTCCTTTTCAACACTGTCATTGTTCAACTTCGTTTGAAATGTCCAGGTAGAAGCCTGCACAGGCTTCCCGACTCTTCCCACTCATCTCAAATCCTTTTCATTTCATGATTTAACCAGCAATGTCTCCAGAATAATATGTGACATGGAATTTAATTCAAGAATACTGTTGGTTGCCAGGTATGGTGACGCACTCCTGTAGTCCCACCACTTTGGGAAGCTGAGGCAGGAGAATTGCCTGAGCCCAGAGGTTTGAGATCAGCCTGGGCAAAGTAGGAAGACCCCATCTCTACAAAAATACTTCTAAAAATAATTATCCAGGCATGGTGGCCCATGCCTGTAGTCCCAGCTGCTCAGGAGACTGAAGCAGTAGGATTGCTTGAGCCCCAGAGGTTCACAGCTGCAGTGAGCCACGATTGTGTCACCGCGCTCCGGCCTGGATGACAGAGCCAGACCCTGTGTCATAATAAGTGACATAGACATAGGAGAGAAACGCAACACAACACAGATCAAATAAAACCAAAGCGGCAGTCATATGGTAGGAGAACTTTCAAGCATCCGAGCTCTGTGTTACCCCATCTGCCCACCAGAGAGCTAAACAATAAATTGATAGAATCAAGAGGAAGCAAATAAAAATTAGAGTGAAATACAGCGTTATCCGCATTTTTCATTTCCGTTGGCTTCTCCAATTTAAAAATGGAATCATGTTTAACATCTTAATTAGGGACAGTAACGTGCAGCAGTTTTTTTTTTTATGAACATCTAGTAATTTACTCTTGAAGTAAATTAGAGTCAATTTATCTGCAGTGACAAGTCAATAAAACAGTGGCAGCCTCAAGCTTTTCAATCACCTAATATTTGTTTCCTGATTTTACTGGTAGAATAGAAGGCAGAGCAACAGGTAGGGATGTGTATCTCTTGGGGAGGCCGCTGTGGCTTTTGAAACCTGCCACTTGCAGACTTGCCCTCTGGAAGACCCAATTTAATCTCCATCAGTTGTCATGCCTTTAGAATTTACATAGAGACACACGTTATTGAGGGCCATGAATGACTGGGGATTTTTCATTCTTGCAATGTGGGTGATCAGGACGATTTAAGTGGTAAACCAGACTGCTATCTGCTTCTAACAGTGGTTCATTCTAATGAAGAGTGTTAAATGTGTGTACAAACCATCAGTCGCCGGAATCCAGGGGCCTCCACGGCTGTCTTCTTGATGGTGCAAGCTTGGTTACTAGCTAAGCCCGCCCAAGCCACGGCCAGTGTCCTCAGGCTCAACATTCATGTTCAGCAAGCTGTACTGTGGTTTCAGAAACGGCAATTAGATCAATGTCAACAGCTCCCAAACACACAGTCACCAGGCGAGATTGAAGAGACACACCCTAGGTAGGGGGTTTTGTGGTATTTCTGTTGGTTCAGAAAAGAAGTGTGTGTGCCCAGCCAAGAATAAACAAATTCTATGAATAATTTGTTTGACTTAAGAGAAAGGAAGCAGGAGGGTTAGCCTGTGATCATCTCTCAAAGTCAAATACCTTCCCAAGAATCAGGATCCCCTGTTATAATCAAACAAGATAACTAGGCTGAAGATCCTAAAACCACAGGGAAAATTGTTTCTTTGTTTTGTCTTCCCCAGAAAGCCTCTGGACTCTTGAACTTAACCCCAGCTGGATGGTAAGGCTTAGGAAGGCATGGAGTATTTGCATCGCTTATTGGTGTATCCTCAGGGCATAGAACTGAGTTCCAGCTTTGAATGAAAACCCCCATTCTGTGTTGCTTCCAGGCACACAGCTATCCTCATACTTCCCTCTCTTTGTGTTATGGAGCTGATCCCCAAAAACTCTGATGCCAATCTTCCCTTCTCTCTTAAGTGAGAAAATAAACAATAATATAAATCAGTGCCAATATGACTTTTTAATTTTAGCCCAAGGAAGTAGAGGACTCAACTATGATCATTTGAAATGACAAATCTGATCAATGTACTTAGCCAAAGCAAAGGATATGTGACTTTAAGCCATGATACTTCTTCGACGGTGGGTTAGTGGAATTGGCTGTTTTCCTTCCTTTCCTCTCGTTTTGTCTCCCTCCCTTCCTTCCTTCTTCCTCTTTTTAGTTCATAGTTTCCAGTTCACTTTCTCAGCATGGCACAGTTCAAGCACAAATGGACACATTTTCCTTTCACATTCTTTCCAGCCCTTTCTGACAATCCTCATGTTAATAAAATGGTCCCCCGCAGACCAAAAAACCCAGGATCTAGTCTGTCCAGTTGTGAGATGTTTCTGCTGTGATGGTCTCCTGTTGGCTTGCTCAATTCAGTGCTCAGTTTCCAGGACGGGTGTCACATTCTGAAATGTGAGGGTGCACGAGAGAAAGCAATATGCTTCCCCTGAACCATTTCCATGGTGGCTGCATGAGACGTTCACTGCTCTTCCCTGAAGCACCCATCAGGCCTTGGCTTAAATGTCACTTCCCTCAGGAATCCTTCTCTTGGAGTCCAATTAAGTTTTGCGATATGGATTTAAGGACGCTTAGCATCCACATGTCTCCTTCATAATGCTCAAGTTACTGGGATGCATCTGTGTTACTCATCTTACGTCTTTGCCCATCAGAGAGCACTCAGCATACCGTAGGCATTTAACACATAGGAGTTGAATAACTGAGAAATTGCCTGTGACCTTTGTCTTTGGGATATTAACTATCATTACTGGAGGTTGATCATGTGTAGGTAGCTTTGACATAGGCCATCTCGCTTAATCTTTGCAACACTCTGAGAGTTGGCTGCCGTGAGTATCTCTAGCATATGAGGAAGGTAGGTCAAGGACTATAACACACCCAAGGCCAGGTAAGTAGTAAACGGTAGGGGTGCGGTACAAATTGTAGGCTAGAACAAATGCCCACAACCAAAGCAATCTTTTTGTGCTTTGTATTTGGGCTGTCTCTCCTGGGGAATCTATTTCTTCTTGCTCATGGCCAGGGTAGTTTTTGCTTCCCCTCTGCACCTGAGAGCCTGGAAAATTCTGTGACAAGACTGTTGGCAAAGAGAAGCTCATTTTCTCCTCCTCCACCCTCAAACTGCTTATCTTGGCCATTGTCTAATTTTCTCCTCCAAAAACAGAAACTTCGGGAAATTACCTTGGCAAGAAAGTCTTTCTTAGCTCTCCCCCAGCAGCCCAAGTGTAGATGTAGCTGGCACCAGCAATGGAATTGAATTAAAAAAAAAAAAGGCCCTGTCTGAAATCTGTTGAAAGGCGTGTTGGCTGAGAAGAGCTTGTACGTGAGCCGGGAACTGTGGTGTGAGCCTGTAGTCGCAGCTACCTGGGAGGATCACTTGAGCCCAGGAGTTCAAGTGTAGCCTGGGCAACATAGCAAGGTGCTCTCGATTTTTTTTTTTTTTTTTAAAAAGCTTGTCTATGTTGTATGCATACAAGGGTGGTAGAAACTCGTAACAGAAGTTGTCACGGTAGCTAGCATTTATTGATCACATTTCTCAAGCCAAGCAATATTAAAAGCTTTTCACATATGTTAAGTCCTTGGAATGACGCTATAGCGTGGTCATTACTAATTATCCCCATTTTTCAGATGTATAAATTGAGGTATAGATAGATTATCTAACTTACCCAACAGTCTATCTAATTTACCCACATAGCTAAAATGTGAATCTAATGGGATTTAATTTAGAATGAAGAATAAAAGAGAGACATTATTAGGAGGCTTCCCAAGGATCTGCCTTTCTTGCTCAACCTTTGTCCCCACAATTTGTGTTATTATATATTCAATTTGGTTGCAAAATGTAACCAACAAATTCCTGGGTCCAATCCTTTTAAAGCTGAGGTCCTGTAACGTCTCAGCTTGCAGTTATAATTGTGGGTTCAGGCAGCAATGACCAGGGACCATGGAAAGCAGAAACCCAAACAACTCTCTATCTCTACTCAACATGCTAAACCAGATCATGACCAACCTTGTGACACTCAGGATATGCCTTGAGGAGGGAGCTTGAGCTAAGCAGTAAAAGCTGGCTAGGAATCTACTGGGTATTCAAAGGGAGATGAAGACAGTTCAAAAAAGATGGACTAGCCTGATTAAAGGCATGAGGAAGTAAGCTGTATCTGATATTACTGACTGGATGATATAATAAGCTTTGAGACAGTGGTATGCTGACATCAGCCTGTACTGTCTTGCACAATCAGATTGTCAAATTTTCAGGAATTTTGCAAGCTGATTGTTAAACAGCCATTATTTAAAATTAAATTATATAAAATTACAGCTCAATATACTATAAATAAAAGTACTAAACAAAATCATCACTTCCTAGTGATTTTACTATTTTTTATTGTTTATGCCCTTGAAGCTATCTATATCTATGTTATCTGCTTGGTAGAAATACTTTTAACAGGTTCATATCCCTTATTCCAAATTCTTGAGAGCAGAAGTGTCTTGGATTTAGAGTTTGCCAGAGTTTGGAATATTTGTATTATACTTATTGATTGATTATCCCTAATCTGAAAATCAGAAATCGGAAATGCTCCAATGAGCGTTTCCTTTGAGTATCATGTTGGTGCTTAAACTCTTCCAGTTTGGGAACATTTTGGATTAGGGATACCCGACCTGTGTTAGTGTAGTATTGCAGGTATCTTTCCACTGTGTGATTAATAATGTCACATTGGTGGCTTCAAGTCAGCTGTGGTGAGAGCATTTATACCACAGAAAGTGGAAAATACTAAAAATCGGGGCTTTTTCCCTGTTAAAGAGCTGGCTATTAAACATTTACAGCACACCATGGCTCGGAGGTAAGAAGGGATCAGGTATCAAAAGACATAGAATGCATTCCTGACACTTTGAACTGTAACCTATGGAGTATTGGTTCTTGTATTAGCTCAGGTTCCTGAAAAACCAGAGCCTGTGGCATGCATGAAGCAGTAGTTATTTGCTGAGAAGTGCAATCCCAGGGCAGCATGAATTAGGGGTCAGAGAGATGAGGGAGAGGAGGATGGATGCAAATACAAAGTGATGCAGTACAAAGCTGGCCACTGCTTCACAGCTCATAGTAGACACAGCCAGTTGTTCATTTCCAGACAGGGCCTTAGTCAGTCTGCCAGAGGAGGAGCAGAGAGGAGGTGTATCTGCCAGTTCCCTTCCATCCCATCTCCTCTTAAATCAAAGGTCTTCCCACCATACTGAACTCATCCATATTTCTGGGTTGTGGGCTCAGAAGAAGCCAGATTCTAGTCTGCCCTGCAGTGGGGCACTTCGTGTGAATCAGAAAGTAGTGGGAGGTACCAGGGCTCTGATGGTAGAAACAGGAAAAAATGTGCAGAGTCAGTTTCTGCCCCAGAGAGACTGGTGGACAAAGAGGCCATGAGAAACCCAGGGTTCACACATGATACCCGTACAATTTTCACTCTTTAGGGTACAAAAGTCCTATTTATGGGAGCTTACCCACAGGTCATTTTTCTGGGCTCATCTTGAGAATTCTGGGCCTTTAGAACTGAGGCTGGAGTCAGGGATTGCCCTTTCTCATGAGCATCCCGGGTGTCTGTGCAGTGGGGGTCTCTGGGCCACACCAGTAGAGACAAAGGGGGCCTCACTTATTTGCACATGTCCTCATCCACCTGTGTTGTCTTCCTGTGTTCTGTGTTGTTACATGATCTTTTCTGGAATTCCATTTAGATTCCTAGAATTCTGATCAATTACTCTCCATTTACAGCTTTTCCTACTGGCTTTCAAATTCCCTTAAGAGAGTCTTTCTCTCTGTCTCAGCACCTCTGATGTAGCCCATGTTTTTCTACCTTTTTAATGAATGAGGATCTGGGAGATTAGGAAGAAAGACTCTAGAGACCAGCAGGCATGGATATGGAACCCTCATCCTGATCACTTGTCTTTCAGATCCTCAGTTTCATCATCTGTAAAATAGGGACTTTGGTTCCTACCTCATGCATTGTTGGAGGATTTCATTAGGAAATCCTTCTACTACAATTTGTGTAGTTGATGGCTCATAGTAAGGGAACAATACTTTAGCCACCATTCTTGTTTTGGAGTTTTTGTTTTTGTTTTTGCGATGGAGTCTCACTCTCTTACCCAGCATGGAGTACAGTGGCGTGATCTCAGCAACCTGTGACTCCCAGGTTCAAGCAATTCTCCCACCCCAGCCTCCCAGGTAGCTGAGATTACAGGTGTGCACCACCACACCTAGCTAATTTTTGTATGTTTAGTAGAGATGGAGTTTCACCATGTTGGCCAGAGTGGTCTCGAACTCCTGACCTCAAGTGATCCACCCTCCTCGGCCTCCCAAAGTGCTGTGATTACTGGCATGAGCCACCACACTGAACCCCGGTGGTTATTTAAGTAGTGGTGGGTGTTAAGAAATGAAGATCTATTCACCGGGTGAAAGATGTTTCTCTGTGTACCATGCTAGATGTCCTTTCAAGAAGACAGAGGAAAGGACACTGAGAATGTCCAGCCTTTCCTTGGGCTTTCGTTGAGTCTCTGGCATTGTTGGAGCAGAGCTGGGACCTGGCAGCTTTCTGAGCAGGCTGATTTCAGCTGGGCCAGTGCGCAGGCCCCGGGTGAGATGGCAGACTGAGTGTGGAGTTAATATGCTGAGGCATCTCTTTGACAAAGGTGCTTTCTGAGCACAAGCTGACTCCAAGCTGTCTGCCTGAGCCTCCCCCAGAAGGAGGCATCTGTAACAGGAGAGGCATAAGGTTCCAGGAGCCTCTGGGGCTGCCTCACACCAGCCCCTCCTCTATGGGTCTCTGTCTCTGGGCCAGGGGTCCAGGAGACCTGGCTCCACTGGACGCCACTCAGCTAACTTTTGGGAGTGCAGATTTCTCTGCTGTGATAGACAGTCGGCAGTGGCCAAGGCCTTCCCTGGAGCTACTGTGCCTTGAGGAATGGCTGCCACCCTCAAAACAGACCCAGAGCTGTTGCGGAGGCAGAGCATCAGCATGACAGCTGGCATTTTTTGCGTGCCTACTGTGTGCCAGGTGTGTTTTCTTCTTCACTTAATCCTCTCAACTCTACCAAGTTGGGGATATTAATAACCCATTTTGCAGGGGAGGAAATTAAGGCCCCAAGATCACACAGACTAAAAATGTAGACCCCAGTTTACCTATATTCCAAACTTTCATGTTCCTTCAACTTGACCTCAGGGAAGTCTAAGGCCCTAGTCACAACTTCCTGCTATTGCCCCCACGTTGAACTGATATGGCAAAATGGTGTCTGGTAGACTGGGATTGCAGTGGCATCAGAACCATAGCTCTGGTCTCTTATGAGTCAGCATTTACCAAGCCTCAGCTCTGCACAAGGCTTGAAGATAAGGACTGTGAAGATAACCACAGGAGAAAAAGAAAGCCCCCCACAGAAGTCATCTGATGGTAGCAAATCCAGGAGTGGAGAACCCAGAACGGACTGCCCAGCAAGGCAGGCTGTGGTTAGTGAAGACAAATGGTAAGAGCCGAGATCCTTTCCTGAACCCAGAGGGGCCCATGGGAGAGGGGACTGGTTATCTGAGGAACTGAGAAAAGTGTGACAAAAGAAATGAGACTTAAAATGTGACTTAGGAAAAGGAAAATAATTCTCCCAGTAGCCACAGATGGATAAATAGGTTTAAGAAGGGGAAACAGGTGGCTTACACCTTTGATTGTGGCACTTTGGAAGGCTGACATGGGAGGACTGCTTGAGACCAGGAGTTTAAGACCAGCTGGGGAAACATAGTAAGACCCCTGGCTCTATAGAACAAACAAACCATTAAGCTGGGTGTGGTGGTGCACACTGGTAGTCCAGCTACTGGGGAGGCTGGAGGATTGCTTGAGCCCAAGAGTTCGAGGCTGCAGTGAGCCATGATTGGCCAACTGCACTCCAGTCTGGGCGACAGAGCAAGAACCTGTCTAGGGGAAAAAAAAAAAAAGAAGAAAGAATAGCAGGTGCCAAGGCTCAGAGGAACAAGGGAGCAGGATGCTCTTCCCAAGAACAGCCAGCATTTCCCATGGTCCCGAGAGAAGGGTGCCAGACAGAATGACCGCTTGGAGAGGGCAGGTAGGTCTTGGGGCGATTGGGTCTCAGGTCTTTATACCAAGCTGAGTTTGTGTTTTATCCTCCAAACATTTTGAAGGAGTATCTTCCTTAGAATTTCCACGTATCAAAAAGACATCACAGCTGTGTCGAAGCAGGAGGCAGAATTACATAAGGCAAAGCCCAGCCCTCTAATGCTAGGGCTTGGCAGAAATTGTCCATACAGGGCCAGAGAGCACATGTTTCTGGATTTTCAGCTTTCCTGTCTCTGTTGCAGCTACTCAACTCTGCCATTATGGTGTGAAAGCATCCGTAGATGTTAGATCAATGAATGGGCGTAGCACTTATTTATGGACACCAAATTTTGCACTTTCTCTAATCATCATGTGCCATTAAATATTATTCTTTTGACTGCAAAAAAAATTAAGATTTAAAAATAATTTTGAGCTTCTGGGCTGTTTAAGAACACATAGTGGGCATTTGACCTAAGTGGTCCCTAAAAGACAGTAAACACAATTCAAGGAGGTACAGCTTCAGCTTCAGGCAGGGAAAGGAGGGATTTAATTTCTACTTCCAAAGGTCCGGGAGACACGTGGAGACCCGTCTTTCTCACTTGTAATTGTTAGGGCCAGTTTGGGAATCTCATCAAAAAGGGGGAGAGTAGGACCCAAGCTTGGTTATGTCTCTATTGCTTCCAGATATTAACATAGGGCATGCACTTCTGCCATGAAAACAATTCAAGAAGGAAAGTGAAAGACTCCATATCAGAGAATGGCTATAGGGGAATCTGTTTCAAAACCAGAAATGATGCCTCAGTCCCTTTTGTTGTTTGGCTTTCTGACGGAGAGGAGCACTGATGCTGGGTACTGTCTGACTCCAGTGGGGAGTCTGACTCTTTAGGGAATCTGATGGGAGATCCAGCACCTTTAAGGTTGTCCCTTCCTCGGGTGACCCACGTTTGAATGGCAGAGGTGTTGTCTTACGTAGAGCATTTCCTGGAGGAAGGAGACTGGGGTGAAGTGCTTGTCAATACTTTGTTGTTCCCAGTGTGCAGGTTCTGGAAAGGTACTGTGCGTAGTAGGTGTTTGCTGCTCCCCATGCTGGAGATCTCTGCTGTCTCTGGGGCCATGGGGGTCTCTAGAGGAGCCATGGTCCCGGCTACGGTGAAACAGTCTGCAGTGGCCCGTATGCAGTGGTTCTGCGGAAGAACTCAGTTTAGAGAGGTATTTCTTGAGCCATCTGTGCCAATCTCCCTGGGGGTCCTCTGACTTCCTCTTCCCTTTACAGTAACTTGATAGGGAACCGACCTACAGAAAGAATCTTCTATGTGTCTGAAATTTCAGAAGACTTTTCCTCTAGCCACAGCTCAGATGATATAAAATGCTACCATATTCAAACTGGGCAAACTCTACTCAGCCATAGCAGGCAGGGAGATGGGCAGAGGCCGTGAGTGAGAAGTCATGAGGCTCTACCTCTTCACAAGCGTGAGGGCGGTCCTGTCTGCCAGGCGTGGCCTGTGGCCTTTCACTTTATTTTCTCTGCTTTTTGCATGATAATGCTCACCTCGCTTCTGTTGTGGTCTGAAGAATGTCTGGCCCAGTGGGTCACATGGTGAGCTGTCTCAGTGTGAGGTTTTGCAGGTTTTGCCAGCTGGAGGAGTCAGAGACCTGGGAGTGACATAGAGTCAGTTGACCTGGCCCACTGGAAAACATGGTGGGCCAAAAGTTGAGAGTGTCTGTCTGTCTGTCTCTCTCCCCCTCCCCCTCCCCTCCTGTCTGCCCCTCTGTCTCCCTCTCTCCCTTCTTTCCCTTTAAGCTTTATGCAGGGGCGTCCTCTTTCCTAACCTCCCTGAAGATCTTCATTATCACCTCTCTTTCCCCCCTTTTCTCCCTACACACCATTTCTTTCATTCTAACGTTAACGTTGATGTTGATAAACGGTTACCCATTCACCAAGCCAGAGTGTTTATTAAATACCAGGCAGACTACTGGGCTCTGTGGAAGCCCTGGGGGGGACAAAAGGGCTCAGAGTTTCCAGGATTTGGAGACAGCAGTATGAGCTTGAGGAAAAGCTAGTGTGGCTGGAATAGAGAGATGGAAGTGAAATATTCGTGACAGAAGGAAGCTTCTCCGGCTTCAGTTTATGTTGCCACCAAGGCTAGATAGATTGTCGTTGTGTAGGAGCTCAGTTAATTGCGGCTTTAAACTCCTGAAATGGAACGATGGAGGAGGTCTGCTTTCCAGTCCTTTTTAGGGGTCCTTTTTGACCTCCTTGATTTACAGAATGATCACTTTATAAGGTGACATGATAGAAATGGCATTCCATCCATAGATTGAGTCTGTAGGGTGATGGTTTTTAAACTCTCTGGCTTAGTAGAAGTCAGCACTGTTAGGAGGAGGAGACTCAGCTTCCCCTCCAGGGTGTTGTTTTAGATGCTGCAAGATGACCCACATTGGTGTCTGGCTTTGGACAGACAAAATGGAACCAACAGGGGATCCTTTTCAGGGGAGTGTCAATCCGAAAGGGAGGTTTCCACATTGGGGACGTGGCCAGTGTCATTGAAGCTGGACTTCCCTGGCCATGCCAAGATCCAGGCAGAGAATCGATTCAGTTCAGTCCTTGCTGAAACCACACAAGTTCTTCACCTTGAATTTGACAATAATGACCTGCAGTTGTGGAGGAACGAAGAGCTCCATCCATGCCTTCACAGACAACATCTCGTGGCTTTCTTAAAGGATAGTGGCTATGTCATAGAGTGGTCTACCCCAGCCTGGAGTGGAGCTGATGCTAGCTGTTCTGACCTTGTGTCATTTCCCCAGCTGGAAACAAGGCATTCTCTACAGCACTGACATCACAGGGCTGTTCTGATCAGTGAGCTGATACATCACTCAGCACTCTGCACTATGATGGGCACATCATGACTGCTCAGCAAATGCCACTGGATGCTCTTTCAGTTGTCCCTGTTGCTCATCACCATCATCCTTAGAGACAGATCGCAGTAGCTACCTTCTCCCAAGTCCTGGGCTCGGCACTTCGCAGACATTATTTCATTTACTCCTTGCAACTACCCTTCAAAGGAGGTAATTACAGCCTTGTTTTACAGATGGAGAAACTAGGCTAGAAAAGTGTTTGTCTGGAATAAGGGGGAGAATAATGATGTCTTGTTTTATGTCATCATCCCACAGGTGTGCACCGATAACTAGCTAGTGAATATCCTTCTCATTTGTGTAGATGTGTATGCAGGGGCTAAAGGAGCAAGGGCAAGGAGACGTGTCCCCTCTGCCATGCTTCAGGTTACCTTCTGGTGTGTCTCCCACTCTCTCTGGGGCCCATGGTCTTGTCCTATGTACTGTCTCGTCGTGAGTCCACAAGTATGGTGGGTAGGTATCTGGTGGGCAGGTATACAATGGGCATTGCCACCTTGGGGAAGTCTGTAGGGAATCTCAGAAAAAGGGAAAAGGAACAGAGCTCCATGGATCCATCCATTAAATGAAGCAAGAGTTGTTAGAACAGTACAAGACTCTTATCATTAATTTCACCTATGCAGCCATGAACCAATCAATGGTCATCAGCGAAGTCACACTAGAATCCTTTCTTGTAGAATTGTTTTATAGTGCATCTTTTAAATCCACAGGTTGAAGACCAAGAAACCAATGTGTTTCTCCCACACATAAAGCTGTTTTTCCATTGTTATATCTTAAGCTGCTTTTCTCTCTGAATCTGAGATATGAGTAATTCATTACACAATTGGACTTTATGGTCTGTTTATGCTGATTCCAATTACAGAAAAAGTGACTACCTAAAGCTTTAAAAAAAATCTAATGAAAAAACAGACATCAATCAAGTACATTTATGAATAAAGACTTTAAACATCCATACTTAGAAATATATATGATACTTAGAAATAGATCTGAAAAGACTTATGTAATGTGTTTTAATCAAATCTTGAAGAGAAATTGACCAATAAATCAAATCTTGCAAAGAAATTGACCAATAAATCAAATTTGGAAAGAAAGTGACAGATAAATCAAATCTAAAAAAGAAAACAACCACTATATGAAACTATGATACATTTATTAAAACAACTGATCTCAGTTTGTGTGTGTGTGTGTGTGTGTGAACCTATTTCTTTGCTGCGCCCATGTATTAGAAATGTATTTAGGAAATAGCCTCCTTATACCATTTAAACTATTCTTTCTCATTCACACACACACACACACACACACACACACGCACACACACACAGAGTGGGGGAGAGAGAGGGAGGGAGAGAGAGAGGGGGAGAGAGAGAGAGAGAGAGATGGAGATAGTTTGAAAATTAAAGCAGTGAGTTTGCTACAGAGGAGATAGAGGAGAAAAAAGGTAAATTGTAGATAAACATCCAGTTTTGGACGTACTTTCATGTGATGTCTAGGATTTATACTATATGGTGGCTTATGACACAGCCTTTTAAGAACTTCAGATCTAAGGGAGACC
Source organism: Cebus imitator (assembly GCF_001604975.1). NCBI lineage: Eukaryota > Metazoa > Chordata > Mammalia > Primates > Cebidae > Cebus > Cebus imitator. Next base: position 2,440,747 of record NW_016107452.1, on the reverse strand, counting down.
TGATGAATCTTAATCTTTCACAGTGAATCAGGTTATATCGATTCCAGAGGGAAATATTTTTTGTATCTATAAAGTAATACACAGGATATATTTCAATTGCTTTACAACTAACTTATAGGAGTTTCCACAAAGTTTTTTTTTTTACGGTATTTTTCGGATCAAGTCACATGTGTCAGGGTTTGTGTGTGTGTATGTGTGTGTGTGTGTGTGTATAAATTTGGATGCTTGTATAGATCAGAATATAGGTTAAACATTCAAATGATCTTTTAATGAACTGATTTTGTGTGTGTGTGTGTGTGTGTGTGTGTGAACATGTGTTAGAGGTTTGGGGGATGTAGCTATATGGATGTGTATGGGTACATGTGTGTATGTGTTTGTGTAGGCTAATGTGTATAGGGGTGTGTGTGTAAGCGTGTACGTGTGTAAGTACAGTAGTGTGTGCGTGTGTGTGTAAGAGTGTGAGTGTGTGTAGGGGTGTATGGGGTGTGCGTTTGTGTGTCTGTTTGGAGCAGAGGATGTTTCCATATCACCAAGTCCATCCCTGCACCGTCTCCATCATTGTCTCCCCCAACATTGCTAGATACATCTGAGTTCGGGAAGGAACTTTTCAAAGAAAAAGCTTCAAACTCGTATTCATGTCCTATGACCGTATCCAGCACATCCCAACATAGACATGAATTAACACGTCTTGTCATCACCCCCAAATTCACACTTTCAGTTGCCCAGTAGGATATCCTAATATTTGGCTTAGAAAATGATGTTCGCTGTATTTAGATTCCTCCTTGGTTTCCAATTCATAAACGTGTCACATCAGTCCATCCTCCCACTGTAATTTTCAGTAATAATATTAATAATTGGTCAGTTATTTGGTGAAGCTGTTTATGCGCCTTTTGCCTTTGGGCCACACGTGTGCACACAAGGCAGGGGCTGTTATTTTTCCCATTTATATAGGAGGAAATTGAGGCAGAAAAAGAAAGCAAACTCCCTGTCTTACTCTTGACTAGATGATGTTGCACCTGATACCAGCAATCAGGTAAGAGATAGTTCACAGCCAGCTTCTTCATTCTTCAAAGAATGAGTTCATCCGTCCTGATAATCCCATAATAATCTTACATGAAATAAAATAGGTGTCATTATGGGAAGTTTCCATGACGATGGACGCTTCTGCTTTGCACATTGCAAACCATCTTATCACTCTCTACATTTTCAAAAATGTCAAAACTTCTCCCAGCCCAAGTCACCTGTTCCTAAAAAGTGGCATAAATTAGGTTATATGATTGGAAAGCTTATTCCCTAAGACTAGTTTCAGGATGGAGTCTATAATATCCCACTCTGAAAAAATAATTCTCTTATCAATTTGGATTTTCATTTGGATTACCGATCAATAATGTTTAAACTAATATGATGTGTTATTTTATAAGGTGGACATAGATCTTTGCTCACAATGATAGAACTTTTTTGTCTTTTATCCAATAAAATCAAATTTGAAGGCTCATCCCATCTCTTTAAACTTTTGATGATGTTGGTAACATTCATGCCACATTTTGTTTATTTTTCCAGTGTAGCATTATCTTTTATTATTTATTTTTAATGGACAAAAATGTGTATATTTATGGTTTACAGTACAATGTTTTAAAGTATGTTTGCACTGTGAAATAGCTATTTAATCACATTAATTAAAACAAGCAAATTAACGTATACATTATCCCACATGCTTATTTATTTATTGTTGGTAGTGAAAACACTTTAAATCATTCTTTAAGCAAGTTTGAAGTATACACTGTTATTAACTATAGTCACCAGGTTGTACAATAGATCTCTTGGACTTATTCCTCCTATCTAACTGAAGTTTTATGTTCTTTGAACAGCCTCTCCCCGACACCCCATCCCATGGTTTCTGGTAACCACCATGCTATTCTCTGCTTCTAAGGGCATCCACATTTTAAAATAGCTTACATAGAAATGCTTTCAATTTAAGTATTGAGGTCAAAGATAGCCTGAAAAATAAGATGCTTCTGGGGGGTTTGCAGTGATACTTATAAAAATTACTAGTAGATTTTGCAATGTCCACGATTTTCTTCTGAAATCATTCTTTTGCCCAGTGGCTTGTGAAAAACTGAAATTGTGCATGGGGGCCAGCTTCATAGACATGCACTGTGTGCAGTTGTACTCATGCTCAAAAGGGTGCCACATTGATTGCACATTCTGCTGTCCCCTGGACTCTCTTGCTACTTTCTGAACAACTAACCTTGCCTTGGCATTTTCCATGGGCCTCCTCCATTCTGTAGCGTGTCCAGTTCTGCATTCGCTACCTTTCACCCAGTGCACGTACACTGGGTATTTTCTCCAAGCTTGATGTGCAGGAAGTTGAGGTCCAAAACTGTGCCTTCTGTAGTGAGTCTACTTTGTAATGCATGTTCAGCCCTTTGTCAGTTTTTTTCCCTCCACGTTATTTAAGGATAGGAGTTAAAACCGTGGAGGGAAAGACTCAGAGACCATCTATTTAATATTCTGGGAGTTAAGAAGAAAAACAAGGGTGTTGAACAAGGGGAACACATGGACACAGGGAGGGGAGCATCACACACTGGTGTCTGTTGGGGGGAAATAGGGGAGGGACAGTGGGTGGTGTGGTGGGGAGTTAGGGAGAGATAGCATGGGGAGAAATGCCAGATACAGGTGATGGAGAGGAAGGCAGCACATCACACTGCCATGTGTGTACCTATGCAACAATCTTGCATGTTCTTCACATGTACCCCAAAACCTAAAATGCAATTAAAAAAAAGGAAAACAAACAACAGATATGCATGCTGAGTGTCTTCTGGGAAAGTGATGAAGGACACCACTTGAGAGAGCCACCGGTCCCTGAACCAAGATTGCTTGAGTTCCTAACAGAACAACCTCAGGCCCTATGAGGCTCATCTGAGCCATGGCCAAACATGAAAGTCCTATCCAAGGATCAATCTCTCCTCTTACTATGTGAGCACCTCTGTCTGTGATTTCAGTTTTGCCATTTTGGTGTAATGGTGATATAATAATATTAATACATCTACAAACATGAATGTAAGTAAGTTGCCACATCAATACAGAAAATAGTATTTTAGTATTTGGTTTGCCTGTTGATATTTACATATTTCTAGGAAAAAATGATAGAATATCACTTAATAAAAATTTTGAAATCACTCAGAATCCCTCCATCTCTCCATCAGTGGTGTCTAGCAAAACCACCTCTGCTGATGGACTGTTCTAGATCTGTGCTGTGCAATGCAGTAGCCATCTGCCATGTGTGATGACTGGGCACTGGAAATGAGGCTAGCGTGTCAGAGGAGCTGAAAGCTAAGTTGTATTTAATTTTAATTAATTTAAATCTGAATAGCTATATGGAGCTCATTCCTACTGCATTGAACTCTAAATATTAATAGTTACGCCTCTCATTTTGGTGTATATTCTTTGATTCTGTGTGCAAGCCTTTCCACCCTCACGGTTGACCATGTCATACCCCTTGTTGTGTGGCTTTTTTAAAACTTAAGTTTACAAATGTTTTCCCATTTTAGTCTAACATTCAATGTTGGGGTGTCTCTTGGCACTGTCTCACTTGGGTATCCCCATTCAATGGCAGGGCCATCTCTCTACCTTGGTACAAGAAAAGAGGGCCTGTAAATTGTTCACCTGTAAACATCTCATTGACACTTGGCCACAGTTAAGGAGCACCATATTGTGAATTTAGACAAAGGAAAGTAACTTTGAGACAGCTCTTCTCTCCTGCCCATGAAGGCTACGGAAAGGTGGGCCTGCCCGCCATCTTGAGAACACCCAGGCATTGTTTGAACATCCACTAGGTGTCCACCACATGCTGTTTGTGTAAGTGGCTGTTGTCATCTTGGCAGAAAGCCTCTATTGTAGGCACCATTCCCATTTTGTATATGAGCTAAGTGGGAAGAAGGCCCTTGAGCAGGGTCGTGGTGCCTGACTGGGATTGGTCCCCAGTTCTCTCTGGCTCCAAAACCCATTCTGTTTCCACTCTTGCCTGTCTCCAAGATACTGGGGAATCATATGGATGGACCCAGCTAGCACAGATGGCACCTACCTTTGTCTGTTATCCTTGTCCTTGTAAACCTGAGGAGAATTTGCTTTTATTACTGTGTTGTCACTCTCTGTGATGTTACCACCTGAGTACCTTTCTCTAATGAAATGCAAAGTTTAAAATGATGTGGTTCTGCCTTTAAAAGGCTAAACATTTACTGATTTTTATTGTTTATGTGATTGTGAAAGAGAGATGGAAAAAGAAAACACAATTGCACACACACACACGTGTGCATGCACACACACACATGCAATCCTGTTAGGTCACACAATGGGATAATTTCTTCCCTACTACAGGACAGATCTGCTAGCTTGTGATATAAAAACCACCCAGAGTCTAAATTATGTGGAAACCAACCCCCTTGACATTTCTTTCTTAAAGTCTATCATGATCTACTCACCATGGTCACTCAAGGCCAGGGGCAATTCAGTGGATTGCTGTGGGGTTGAGGTATGAGTCCCAAAGGGGAAGGAAGCTAACCCCTCCCAGTCCAGGAAACCCAGTTTGCCCATCAGCGCACAAGCCCCAGAAAGTCCAAGCTTGCAAGATTCTCCAGGCCAAGAACGGCTTTGCTAAGGTCATCAGATCTGGCCACTAAGCCCAGAGTGGAGAGTTCTGATTGGAGGGGAAGGAAGAGCAGTTCCCTCTTTCTTTCCCTGCTTCCTTTTGTTATCCAAGGGCCTCAGAGATGTCTTGGGGGCGGATGGGGGTAGTGTGATTTGAAACTCCACCATAGACCATGACCCTGGGTCCACTGACCCCTGTTGCTTGGGAGACACCAACCTGGAAGCCGGCCTTGACTCTATCTAATCCAACAGGCACTTACTCACCACGTGGCGTGATCCAAAAATAACATACACCAGGGGGGCCTTGGGGACACCAGGCCTAGCTAGCGAGAGGCCACCGCAGGCCGAGAACCGCTTTCCTGTTTGCGTTCCTGTCCAGAGGCTCTGTGGAGTTCGCTTGGCCTTCCCATTTCCTCCTCCTTCCAAAGTTCCTATTTGCTCCCCTCTTAAGCTGCCCAGGGCTGGCTCCAGGAGCAACACGTCCCAGCGAGGATGGTCACCTGTGGCCAAATTCTCACTAGCAGGTGGAGGAAATTGTTATCAAAGACTGCAGTGCTTGAAGTCAGGAGAATTGGGAGGAACCAGCTCAGCTTTTTACTCCAAAACCTATCTCATGCCTTGAGGAAACTGAGCAAACGCCACAATCTGAACCTGCTTTTTAATCATTTAAAATCCTAGTAGTGACCGGGCTTGGTGGCTCACGTCTGTGATCCCAGCACTTTAAGAGGCTGAGGAGTGTGGATTGTTTGAGGTCAGGAGTTCGAGACCAGTGTGGCCAACACGGTGAAAATCCGTCTCTACCAAAAATACAAAAATTAGCTGGGCATGTTGGTGTGCGCTTGTAATCCCAGGCGTGGCGGTGGGCGCCTGTAATCAAGAGGCTGAGGCAGGAAACTCTTCTGAACCCAGAGACAGAGGTTGCAGTGAGCTGAGATCACACCACTGTGCTCCAGCCTGGGCAGTAGAATGAGACTCCATCCCAAAAACAACAAAAACAAAAAACACCCTAGTAGCTTAGCTGATAACAAGGGCCATGGTAGAGCTTTGTCTGAATTTCACCAGCTGTATGAACTTGGCCATATCACCTATTGCCCTAAGCTTCTGTTTCCTCATTCTGAAAAGGAGAAGAGCTTCTGTGTAGCAGCATTTTTTGTTTGTTTGTTTGCTGGTTGTGGGGGAAGCAGGTACTACTGTGCCTAGAATCTTCACAGACACTGACGCAGGCTCCTTCAGCCCTGAGCACGACTGCCTCACTCAACAAGGGTTTGGGTTACGGCTACAAATACTTTCTGCTCCAACAGGTGCATAGTCTGACAGTTGTGAGAGGACTTCTGGAGAGGATGACACAGAATAATTCCAGCCAAGATGATTTCCCCTCAGTCTGGACTGTGTGGTTGCTGTAAACACATGAAGTTGCTTGGAGTACAACAGTAGCGGAAGAAACATCAGTAGTAACAGTAATGGTAAAATAGCGGTCATTATAGCACGATTACGTTAGAATAGTAGGGGTCATGGCAGCAGCAGCACTGGTAGTACTGGTGGTAGTGATAGCGGTCATAGTGTTCATAGTAGCAATGATCCTAACAGCAGTTGTAACAATAGTAGTTAATAGTAGTGACAGGACTGGGGTAATAGCAACAGCAGTGATGGCGATGATAGTATTAGTGATAAAAGTAACAGTACTAGCATTAAGTAGTAATCGTTGGCCGGGTGCCATGGCTCACGCCTGTAACCCCAGCACTTTGGCAGGCTGAGGCGGGCAGATCACGAGGTCAAGAGATCGATACCATCCTGGCCAACATGGTGAAACCCCATCTCTACTAAAAATACTAAAATGAACAGGGTGTGGTGGTGTGCGCCTATAGTGCCTGCTATTTGGGAGGCTGAGACAGGAGAATCACTTGAACCCAGGAGGCGGAGGTTGCAGTGAGCCAAGATTGGACCATTGCACTCCAGCCTGGCAGCAGAGCGAGACTCCCTCTCAAAAAAAAAATAGTAATAGTTAACATAGATTGTAAACTGCAGATGCTGCTAAATTTTTTCACAGACCAACTTCTTTACTTCTCCCAAATAACCCTAAGATAGCTGTTTTTCCCTACATGTCACAGAAGAGGGTGAGTCTTGATGCCCATATTTGGATTCAGAGTTGTTTATTTCCAGCATGTGCCAGGAAAAATTCTCTCGACACTGTGTACCTCATTAGAGCTTCACAAGGTCATCTGCCATCTCCCCGGTATGCTCTGGGAAGCAGACACCTAGCAAGGTGGTTTTGCTTCCCACAGAGGTTCCTAGCCAGTTGACCATGGCAACGAGCATCGTTGAAAACAAGCAGGGTGGGATGCTGATGGGAGTGGAAGCCCTTGTGTTGAAGACAATCCTCTAGCTGGCTTCTTCTGAGATAGCCAGTGAGTCTTTTTCTGTGTGGATGCCCTGGTCTTCAGAGTAACTGATCTCACTGGGAGGCGGAGTGGTTGAAGCATGGGTTTCAGGTTAGTTTGGTTCTCATGGCTCTGCTGGGAGCCAGTGATACTAGAGCTCAGGGTCTTCAGGGAAGCAGAGTTACTGAGCTCAGATGCCCTAACTGCAATCTAGATGTGTCTGGAGATGGCCTCCTTGGGGGTTACAAAGAGGTACTATGCTCCATCCAGGTGGCCAGCTTTTGCTCAGAGTCTTCATCACCTAACCTGTCTGATGATCCCACCTCGTTCCTGCTCAGCCTCTAATCCTCCACCTGCTTCGGTGGCTGCATGTCCCTGTGATGACCTCTTGGGGATCCTTTCAGCACTGACTTGACCGCTTCAGCCTCAATCCCTCCCCTTAGCAGGAACAGCTTACAAAGGAGACTCTCCCAGCAGGGGGCTTCAGGGAAGACTCACTGGGCCATGTTTGCTATGTATGTAATCAATACAGTAAAGGATAAAGGAAAAGCTAAAAATCACTCATAATTTTATCTGAGGAAAAAATCACTGTTTTTTCCTTGGAGAATGTTTTCACAATAGTTTTTCAGTGCATACATGCTTTGGAGTGTTTGACATGATTATGATCACGTGATATTTAGAAAGGCATGCATCTTGCATTTTTCCACCTAGCACTAGACTATGTGTAATTAACATTATCCAAAGTTGCAGAATACTATACTTTATGAATGGAACTATTTAATCTTCAAAGTATTATTGAATATTTAGATTATCTCCATTTTTCCTGTTATAGTTAACACTGTATTGAATATCTATAAATCTTAGTCTGAATCTCTGATTATATCTTTATTGCAAATGTTAACGAAAGCAATTATTTGTTATAATATAATTTAAAACCTTTTTTTCTTTCTTTTTTTTTTTTTTTTGTGAGATGGAGTCTCTCTCTGTCACACCAGCTGGAGTGCAGTGGTGAGATCTCAGCTCCCTGCAACTTCCACCTCCCAGGTTCAAGCAATTTTCCTGCCTCAGCTCCCTCTAGTAGGTGCGATTACGGGTGTGCGCCACCACACTTGGCTAATTTTTGTATTTTTAGTAGAGGCGGGGTTTTACCATGTTGGCCAGGCTGGTCTTGAACTCCTGAACTCAGGTGATCTGCCCTCCTAGGCCTCCCAAAGTGCTGGGAATATGGACATGAGCCACCGCGCCAAGCCTAATTTTAAAACTTAATGCATACAATAAGATCCCTTTCCAGAAAGATTGAATTAGTTTATACTGCGACAAATACCACAGGAGTTATACAGTTTTACTGTAACTACCTTATTAGAATTATCCATTTTACAAAACTTTCTTTAACAGTCAAGCAAAATAGCATCTTATTGTTTCAATATCCTTGTGTTCACCTTTGTTTACTCTTGAACATTTTTCCGTATCTTTATTTGTAACCATTTTTGTTCCTCCTTCTTCGAATTCTCTCCTTTTCCTCTTCTACCTCATCTTGTTTTCCAAGGGTGTTTGTGTTACCCCAGGCATTTTCTCCCAGCAGTGTGTCTCTTCTGTATCAGTCCAATATTTGTGGCAAAACTTATTCCATGTTTATCTCTTGCCTTTTTATTATACTTATATTTTTTTCACGTATAGTATTTAGTTTGTAAATAAAACGTATTCAAGCTTAATATTCTTTCTTTGCTTCTGTGTTTGAAGAGGTTCTCTCCATAAACATCAGTTAATTTTCCCCACACTTTTTTCATTTTTATGGCTTTTATATCTGACATTTAAATCTTCAGTGTATTTAGAATTTATCTGAATATTTCACATGAGATGCAGACTTAATTTTTTTCATAAATCACCAATTTTCTAACAGTGTTGGTCAAAAAAGTCCTCCTTTCTCTAATGGTGTGTATATGCATCTTTTACTGTGCTTTGATTTTACACACACATGGAAATGTTTCAGGACTGTTTTACTTCATTGATCTATTTATTTGTTGATTATTATAATAGGACAGAACTCTTTTTGATAGTTTTATGATAAATTTATTATCTGCTATAGTGATCATTCTCATTCTTTTCAAAATTGTTTTTGAAATTAAAAGTAAAAGTAATGCCTTTTAATTCTTTTTTTTTTTTTTTTTAAGAATAGATTTCACACTCTGCACTCTGCAGCCAGGCAGATAAAGACTCGAATTCTGACTCTTTAGATCATTAAGTGTAGGACAGAATTACTTTATCCACCCGAGATTCAGTTTACGCATCTGTGAAATGGGATTAAATAGTATCCATGTCACATGCATACCATGAGAACCTACATCAAGCCAGGAATTCAGGGCCTGAAATATAGAAGGCGCTCAATCAACGGCGACCGTCATTCTGCGGTTCAGAGGTTTCACATTCTATCGCTGACCTCGTCTGGTGGGTAAAAAAGATAACAGCTGTCTCACTGGCACCCAGGGCCCCTGGGTTTGAATTTTGCTGTTTTGACATTTCAAGGTGGTGGATCTCATGGCATCTGAAATATTTCTGGGAGCCATCTGTTCTCAAGTCCTTGTGCGGCAAACAGCAGCCTGTTCCTAGTTGGAAAAGACTGATGGGTTAAAGAGAGCTAACAGAGAGAAATTCTAGCCAGAGTAAAATCCTCCTGTAGCCAGGTTTGGTCAGGAACACAGGAATGAGTGTAGGCTTGAATGCTCAGCTCTATCAACTTAGAGCTGTGTGGCTTTGAACGGGTCACTTTACCTTAATGCCCTCAGCTGTAAAATGGGCATTGCGATAGTGCCTTCCTTTTGGAATTCTTGTGAGACATAAACATGATTGTAAACAGAAAACACTCATCAAAATGCCTTGTACTGCAAATACTCAGTGACTATTAGAGGCAAATGATGATGATGCTCTCATCAGTATCAGCGTGTATTTGGATACACTCTTATTGCAACCTTGCAAAGGAAACCAGGAAACTTTGAGGTTAATACAGTGTATTCAAGTGTGACTCTGTGCTATCTCAAAGCAGATATGAGCTGAGAGTAGATTCACCAAATGACCTACTTTATCATTCAATAAAATGTGCTGATCTGGCAAGTTGAGTATGTAGTCTTCCCAGGATCTTTCAGATGTGCAGACATGGTGAGCTTCTGGGTACATATGCCGGCACACACACAACACGTACACTGTACAGATGCCTGATGCACGTGTCTAAGCCCAGGGTATACATAAACGGTCCTTCTGCTGACACTGTCATGAAATAGTCATCCCTCCGTATCTTTGAGGAAATTGGTTTCTGGACCCCTCCCATACCAAAATCCATGAATGCTCAAGTCTCTTACATAAAACGGTATACGGTTTACATATAATTTACACACATCTTCGTGTGTACTTTAAATCATCTCTGGATTACTTATAATACCTAATACAATGTAAATGCTATGTAAATTAATGTTATTCTGTATTATTTAGGGAATAATGACAAGGAAATAAAGCTCTGTATGTGTTTAGCAATGTTTCCTTTTAAAATATTTTCTCAATATTTTATTTTTTTCAAGACAGAGTATAGCTCTGTTGCCCAGGGTGAAGTGCTGTGGCGCGATCTCAGCTCACTGCCAACCTCTACCTCCTAGGTTCAAGCAGTTCTCCTACTTCAGCCTCCCAAGTAGCTGGGACTACAGGTGTGCACTACCACACTGGCTAATTTTTGCACTTTTAGTAGAGGCAGGGTTTCACCATATTGACCCAGCTAGTCTCCAACTCCTGACCTCATGTGATCTGCCTGCCTCGGCCTCCCAAAGTTCTGGAATTACAGGCGTGAGCCACCCTGACCAACCCTAATTTTTCTCAATATTTTCAATTCCCAGGTGGTTGGATCTGTGGAATGGGAGCCCACAAATACGGAAGGCTGACTGCATGTGCCTCCTGTCGCTCCCGTTGTTGACTGGCAGAAATTGGCCGTGAATTCCATGCTATAAAATTGCGTGGACTCTGCCTATGCCAAAGTTTTATAAAAAGTAACTTGACTACCAGTGTGGGTAAGCACCGCCTTATGTCTACATCATGTTGAGTATAGCACTAGGATCATGAAGTCTCCTAGCCAGAGAAAGGGTTTCTCTTTATCTGTCTGGAAAGCATTTATTGAGCACCTATTCTCTTCATAGTATGCTGAACCAAAGATGATTGGACATAATCTGATTCTATAAACACTGCCAACTGTAGCAGAAAAGAAAATAAGTGGGTGATGAATACACAGTGCTATCCTTGCCTTATGGCCGTATCACATAAGGATACAGGAGAGCTAAAGAAACAGTGAGGCCGAGTACAGTGGCTCACACCTGTAATCCCAGCACTTTGGGAGAATAAGGCGGGGAGGTCAGGAGTTCAAGACCAGCCTTACCAACATTGAGAAACCCTGTCTCTTAACTGGGCATGGTGGCATGTGTCTATAGTCCCAGCTACTCAGGAGGCTGAAACAGAAGAATCGCTTGAACCCAGGAGGCAGAAGTTGCAGTGAGCTGAGATCACACCACTGCATACTCCAGCCTGGGTGACGAGTGAAACTCCGTCTCAAAAAAAAAAAAAAAAAGAAAAAAAGAAAAAGAACCAATGCTTGTGACTATCTTCAGTCCTTTATGAATAATGCATATTATAGACACATGTGTGAAAAATAGTGTGAATATTTTCTCATGTTTCCTTTCCTTCCTGGCTCCAAAGATATTTTCACATACCTCTTGACCACATAGCACAGTACTGTAATTTGCCATGAGCCATGAAACAAGCAGAAGTGACAAGTGTGATTTCTGGGTGGAAGCATTGAAAACTTAGTACATGATTGCCCAAGCTCTCTTCCCCTGCTCTGGAAAACAAGGAAGCTACACGTTAAGATGATGGTAGCTTCCCTGTCAGAGAACGGAGGCACCATCCACAGCCAGCGTCTGAGTAACCCTACGGTGTGAAAAGCAGTGTCTACATCTGCCCCTAGAGACATGCAATAGAAATTTAGCTTGAATAGGAAGTAAACCTCTGTTGGTTAAAGCCACCGAGATTTGGGCGTTGTTTGTTAGAGTTTGTTAAAATCACGGAGCTTCATCTTTCCTGGCTGATTCAAAATACAGAATTGATAAAGTGGCGTTGTCCTAAGAAAGTCAAGGAAGCTTTCACCAAAGAGGGTCAAAATCTTTGAGCAGAATTTTGATGTAAAAGCAGAAGTTCCCCAAGAGCTGTGTATCTAATCCTTGCAGCAAGCTTAGGAAGAAGGGGATATTTTTGTTGTTGGTAGCATCATCACCAACAAATGAGAAAATCACAATGGAAGCTGAGAAAGGACTGTCCGAAGAAGAACTTGGGATCAAATTTTGGATGTTTCTTTCCAAAGCTCCTTTGCTTTCTTCTAGTTCCACGCTGTTACAGTCAGTACTCTGAAGAGGGCATGGCTGACAGCTGGTCACAGTTTTCAAGGTAGATGATATTGGCAGTATTCTGTAAACCACCATTTTGGTGAGTAAAAGTATATTGCATGTAATTCATCAAAACTCACCTGTATGTGAGTGCTTAACTTTGGGGCATTGTGTTGCAGGAAAGCTTTCTGACACTATTTTTGAAGTGATACTTAAGTCTTTTAAATTCAGATGCCCAGCTGGCCTAACTCCTGTAATCGCAAGAATAAAATGACATAGTAAGCCAGTGAGGTAAAGGGAGACACATGGAGAGAAGAACCAAGTGTGTGCATGACTTTTTTTGAAATAGCAGAAAAAAATAATAAATTACTTTTGAATTCTGTTTTCACTGAAAGGAGTAAACCAAATTCCCACTGTACTTCAAAGGCAAGGAATGAAGTCTCCTTGGATGTCCGCAAGCTGTACTTCTGAATAGCCGATGGTGGGCCAGTTACTTAGGCAAGTAGATTCTGATCTCCTTCCTCAAGGGATTGTAGTTGACAGTGGAAGCAGAGTCAAAGGGCTCTTGTAAGATTAACTTGTAGTATGGGGACAGTGAGGTCTTCAGGAGAGCCGAGGGGAGCATGAACACGAGGGCATGAGTTTCCCAGGCTTTCCTTGCCCTCTCTTGTCTCTGGGCGACCTGGATCTTGGCACGACCTTGCTTACCGCACTGACTTTAAGCAGTTATTGTTTAGATGGCAACGGAGGAGGGAGAATGTTATTTCCGAAGGAAGGACACCACTGGATAAGAAAATTCATCTCTCCACATCCTCATGAGCAGAGCTAGTTGGCTGGGAGGTGGCACGGAGGTCACTGGTATTGAAATAAAGGTGACGGGAAGTGAGGAATGGATCTGTTATTCGCCTCCCCCCCACCCCCAGCAGACCTTCTCCTTCAGTTTCTGGAATTCTAACCTCCGGACAAAAGTTCGGGTTATGAACCAGATGGACAATGAGGGGATCTGAACAGATGTCAGACTTTCCATTTCCCCTCATCTTCCTCTCTCTTCCTCCCTCTCTCTCAACCAGAGGACAAAAATCAAGTTCAGAGTAAGATTCCAGTGGCTGGGAATGACCATGCTGCCCTTCTGATTGGGGTTTAGGGCAGCAGGCTGTAATATTAATATAAGGATTTTTTTTATAGCCCAGGGATTTACCTTTCTATTTTTGACTCAGTTGTATATAATATAGAAGAGGAGTGCGGTAAGTGGAAACCTCTTCTGACCAACCCTTGGATCTGGAAAAGTGATATTTAAAGGCAGAGAAATACAAAACAGGTCTAAGACCACCCCTCTGCCGCCTTTAAAAATATAAGCGTCTCTTACATTGATAAAAAGAGTATTGCCCTTTAAGGCATAGATAAATCCTTTCTTGGTTAAGGTTCTGGATCCATGGCTACAGTCTAACTTTTATTTAAAGAGGCCGTGAAGACATAGATAAATATAGAGAGAAAAGAGAGAAACTAAGACACTAAGTTATCCTGAAGGGCATTCCTGTATTAGTCACCGTATAAAAATTATATGTACCACAGAATATCTATTTTTAGAGGCCAGGAGGTTATGTGAAGCAGGTCAGATGTCGGCAAAGACCCACAGGCCAGCTCGCAGCAATGATACTGGATATTTGGATATTTGTTTTCTTTATTTTAACTGTGCAAAGCTGGCACTGACCGCATAGATATGTTGGCCACTTGGGGACGGCGAGACAAGGTCCATGTGCTCCCTGAAAGATATCTGAGGCGCTCAGTGATTCTTTTGTGTTATTTTTATCCATCTTGTAGGCCTGGCACTACATAAACACACATGTACCTGCACGCATGTCCACACACATGAGCCATTTATGATGCACATTTCATATCTTCACGCCTGACAGAGGCCGCCCCCATTTCCCCTAATAATCTGATTAGAATACTTTACTTCAGCTGTTTCTTACCAGCTAAACGTTGTCTGAGTTTATGGAGGCCAGATACTTTGTGGCCGCTCTCTGGAGTTGAGAATGGTCCATTTGGCTGCTGAGCAGTTGGCCCTCTATCCAGCTGAATGAAATAAACTGCACTGAATGTATAAGTTTCTTACTCACTGCACGTTTGTTTCCCTTTTTTATTCTTTTATGTAGCGAAACTCAACTAAGCTGCTTCTCTAGAACCAACTCTCCCATTTGCGTAAAAGATTTGTCTCCCAGTGGTCCCGGATAGTGCCGCAGGACTTGGGTGGGGGGGCTTCCTGTTTGTCTCGACCCTCCTCCCTGGGCTCTTCTCAAACCAGAGTGGGGGCCGTGTTTCTTCCCCACACTCCATCCAGGGAGTTGGTGAACCACGTGCTACTGGTGTTGGTTTGCCACACTTAGCAAATAAAATCTCAAGATGCCCAGGTCAATCTGAACTTGAGATAAATGGCAAACATATTTTTAGTATAAGTCAATCCCATGCAATACAGGAACCTAGTCATGCTAACAATTTCTCATTGGTTATTGAAATTCAAATTGAACTGAGTATTCTATATTGCTTCTGGCAGCTCTATGCTGGGGCACATTCCAAGGGGCGTTCCCACGGTCCCCAGCCCATATACATCCCCCTTCAGACCACTGAGCACAGATAATTGGATAGGACATTGTGCCTCCTAGATCTCACTGGTGCCTATTTTCTAATCTTTTGGAGCAGGAGTCCTCAACCCTCAGGCCACAGACCAGTACTAGTCTGTGGCCTCTTACGCACCAGGTCACACAGCAGAAGGTGAGCGATGGGCAAGTGAGTGAAGCTTCGTGTGTGATTACAGCCACTCTCCGTCATTCACATTACTTCCTGAGCTCGGCCTTCTTCTATATCAGGGGTAGCATTAAGATTCTCATGGGAGTGCAAACCCTACTGTGAACTGCGTCCGCAAGCGATCTAGGTTGTGCGCTCCTTATGAGAATCTAATGCTTGATGATCTGTCATTGTCTCCCATCACCAGATGAGACCACCAAGTTGCAGGAAAACAAGCTCAGGGCTCCCGTTGTTTCTATATTATGGTGAATTGTATAATTATTTCATTATATATTACAATTTAATAATGATAAAATGCATGATAAATGTAATGTGTTTGAATCACCCAGAAACTATCCCCACCCCACTCCCAGTCTACCGAAAAATTGTCTTTTATGAAACCAGTATCTGGTGCCAGAAAGGCTGGGAACTGCTGCTTTCAAGAACTTAAAAATTCCCAGCTTAGGAAATGCCTCCTGGGATTCTTTTTAGAGACAGGAGATACAGAGGCTAGAGGCTATCTCATCTTCACTCCACTGCCTGCCTTTTATTTAATCCTATGAAGTTAGGGAGACGTGGACTTTGCCCCTGAGAAACACCTAGGCCAGGATATGCTTATAAAAGCTCTAGCAATGAATTTAAATGTATCGTGTTGGTCCCTGCCTTTCATCTAGAATGTTAAATCTATGTGCGTTAACACCATTGACCCTTCAAACACCTGGTGAGGCAGGATGGTTAGGAAATGAGAGCTTGGGGAATGGTGACATTACTCAGAAACTTACTGGCAGGCAAGTCTAGGGCAAGTCTCCTGGTTTTCTCTCCTTGGAGCCTCTCCCCACCCAGGGCCATCTCCCTAAAAGACACAGGATTTGGCTGGCTCAAGAGTCCTTTCTGGCTACAGAGAAATGGCTCATAGGGAATCAACTCCATTCCTTCCATCCATAGACCTGCTCTTTTACTATCTCCAGGATAACAGTTAAGCAAAGAAGTATCCATGACTGATTTTGAAAGGAGACAATAAACCACAATTGATCATTCATTTTGTTATAAAAGTCATCCATTAGAGAAAGTTTACAATATTAAGAAAAGCATAAAGATAAAAATAATAAGCAGTCAGTTATACTTTAAATAATTAGATAATTTCCTCTTAACATTTTGGTCTTTATATTGTGTGTATTTTGAGCCACCAGTACATACGTACATTCCTATCTATGTAAATGCCTAGAAACATGCTTTAGAAAATTAATAATGTCCTTAAATATTTTATGCTGATTTTTTATTTAGTGTGTTTCATACATATTTTCCAAAATAATTTAAATTTTCTTTCTTAAATGGGATAAAAGTGCTTCTCAATACAGCTAGTGCTCGACTTATGACCACGATTGGGACCGGCAGACCCGTCGTAGCATGATTTGGTCGTAAGTTGAGTAGGCTATATGTACTGTTGAAATGGTGCACGCGGAGATGGTAGTGCTGCCAGAAGCTGGTCCGCACTGTCGTACACCCAGCTGGGCAACGTTTGCGCTGCCAGACGCGGAGCAGTCGTGGCTAGCGATTGTGGTCGTAAAGTCGAATGGTCGTAAGGTGCATAGGTCGTAAGTCGATCAATACCTGTATTTACATCTGTTTCCTTCAATTTATCAGGGTGCTCTGAATTTGTTTTCTTTCCCTTCTCTCTCTCTCTCTTTCTCTCTCCTTCCTTCCTGCCTTCTTTTTTTCTTTCTTTCTTTTAGAAGGAGTCTTGCTCTGTCACCCCAGCTGGAGTGCAGTGGTGCAATCTCGGTTCACTGCAACCTCCACCTCCTGGGTTTAAGCAGTTCTCCTGACTCAGCCCCCCCAAGTAGCTGGAACTAGAAATGTAAAGATAAACAGGACCTTAAAAGAAATTGCTATGGGATGTCTTCAAAGTTGCTCACTCCAGAAATACATAGTGCTGCTAATTCACATGTTTGGGCTTCACTTGGGGCTACTGGGGTGAGCTTATATTTGTTCTAGCTCTTTGATAGAAAAATGACTCTCCTAACACTTGATGAACAAAACATACTTCATCCTTTATTCAAAATTAAGTTAAAATAATATTTTGTTTTTGAGATGGAGTTTTGTTCTTGTTGCCCAGGCTGGACCACAGTGGTGTGATCTTAGCTCACTGCAACCTCTGCCCCCAGATTCAAGCAATTCTCGTCCCTCAGTCTCCCGAGTAGCTGGGATTATAGGCGCATACCACCACACCAGGCTAGTTTTTGTATTTTTAGTAGAGATAGGGTTTCACCACTTTGACCTGGCTGGTTTTGAGCGCTTGACCTCAAGTGATCTGCCCGCCTCAGCCTCCCAAAGTACTGGAATTACAGGCGTGAGCCACTGCACCTGGCCTAAAATGGCATTGATTGCAGGCTTCATATGGATTCAGACATTTATTGAATGTCAGATGCCTACTGGCACTTATCCATGTATTGTTCTTTTGACTCTTTCCAAACACCCTCTGAGATATTATTAAGATTGGCATTGTTATTATTATTAATGCTCCTATTAAAAATATTTGGAAACAATTACAGACTCACAGGAAGTTACTAAATAGTACATAGAGTTCAGAATATGCTTCACCCAACTTTCTCTATGGTGGATGTCTTCCTTTTATTTTTCTGTTTGTTTGTTTATTTATTAAAACACAAGGAACTGAAACTCCGAATAGCTACATAGTTTTCCAACTTCCAGCTAGAGAGGGGTGGAGACTGGGGTCAAACTGGGTCCATCTGACTCCAAAGTAATCTCCTTCCCCGGGCTTTTGGCACATGGGGAGGTGTAACTGATGAGTGAGAGACCACCTGGAGTTTGGAATCTCTTCTTATGGGACCAAGAGTTCCAGTCTGTCATTTCCCACATCCCAATCTGCCTCAGGAGGCCACTGATGCAGCAATGAGTCCTCCAGTAGTATGCTCAGCTAGAAGAGCTTGGGTCGGCTTACTCAGGTCATAGGTAAGAACAAAACTAGGAGCTCCTGGCAGCTCAGGTTCCTTTTGCTGGCACCAAGCTCCGTTCTTACAAAGAACAGAGTGGAGCTGGAAGAGGCCTTATAAATATGCAAATACAGGGAAATCTTGCACCGGGTCATCAGCTGCCTAGATGGGACAAAAGGGAGGGTACGGTTACTGCAGGTAACCAGCTCCTAGAAATCTCCACATTTCTGAGACTCTCTGAGTAGTTAGTGATTGTAAATAAAGAAGCCAAAGACAGCCAGCTTCCTTTTCACGGTTTTAGATTACTCTGTCAGAAATGCATATATAAGCATATGCATTCAATAATAGCGCTAACATAGTAAGAAGCTTGCCACTGGCTTCTCTCTTGCCTTTTTTTTTTTTTCCCCCTACCTTTGAATTGATATCTCTCAAAGCCTTAAGTCAAACTGTGTTTTATTAAGAGAATGGGTTATTTGAGATATAGTTGTGACATTCGCCAGGGCTGAGCCTCGCTGTCGTTCTGCCAAGATCCTTCATGCTGAATCTGGATTTCAGTACAGAGAGAGCCATGTTTTGCTCAGTTTTTCTTGGCGTGGATGATTCTGCTCAAGTTCCTACCCAAGTGGCAGGGGTTTTTTGCCAAGAGCAGGATGATTTCCCGGCCCCTGGGACAGTGTCTGTTGATAGCGTGGGTGGTTCAAAGAAGCTAGATGCGTCCAGCCCTATGAGCTTGGCCTTTTTCTTCATGAATGTGATTCTACAAAAATCATACCATTGCTACCGGGACTGCCATGAGAATGGACAAAGGGCTGCAGGCACCTTGGAATTGGACATGGCCGAGGAACTAAAGAGGGCAGAAGAAGCTCTTGGAATATGAGATCTCTGGCAACTTGAACTGAATTCTTAAATTCACTCCATGTTTTTTTTCTTTTTGATACAGAGTCATGCTCTGTCCCTCAGGCTGGAGTACAGTGGCATGATCTCAGCTCACTGCAACCTCTGCATCCCGAGTTCAAGAGATTCTCCTGCCTCAGCCTCCCAAGTAGCTGGGATGACAGATGCACACCACCACATCTGGCTAAGTTTTTGTATTTTTGGTAGAGATGGGGTTTTGCCATGTTGGCCAGCCTAGTTTCTAACTCCTGGCTGCAAGTGATCTGCCCACCTCGGCCTCCCAAAGTGTTCGGATTACCGGTGTGAGCCACTGTGCCTGGCCACTCCATGCTTTAAAACCATCACACTCTTGTCTGTTGGTCTTGAACCAACTTGTTGCTGGTGCCATCTTACAAAACACCTTTCTCAGTAGCTCTTCCAGATTTCCGGACAATATTCACTTCTTCAAACTGTGGTGAGAATTTGTATACATTACCACCCTGCACCCTCACAAGCTTCCCTAAGAAGTGACTTTAATGATTGTAAGGTGATAGGATCCCCCCTCCTCCCCCCTGCAGGCAGGGTGGAAGGACCCAGATCTCCTATTTTGTAAGGTCACCAAATGTTGGATAAGAAAAGGAGTGTGGTAGTAATTTAGTCTCTTTCTTTTCTCTGGTGGAAATTTATCCTCTGGGCTTATAGGAAGAAAAATAGTATTTTCTAGCTCTTCTGACTTGAGATGCCAGGAAGCTGAATGACTTTTGTTGTTGGGGGAGTTGATTGCTTTCTTTTTGAGGTATTTAGATTCATTTAAACAAGATAAGAAGGCAAGCTTAGAGCTACATTTGGAGACAATGAAGGAGATGAAACCCTATATCAAAGAAAACGGGCAGCAGTGATATTTTGTGGTCAATTGTGATTTGGGGAAAACTTTAGGGGACCAAGACCAATCTAGGACAGATCCAAAAATGTGGTCTGTCCCTGGAAATAGGCAAGTTCACTAAACCACAAATGACACACAGCTATTTCCAAATGAATGGAGCTCTAAAGCCAGGTTCCCCCATGGCCCTCGTGTAGTGAAGTTAGCTTGTAGCAGCTCCCAAGAGCCCCTGTCCAGTTTTCAGAAATTCTGTGAGTCATTATTAAAAAGAGGCATTATGAAAAATTAAATTATGTAACCTTACAATCAAATCAATTCTGTTTAAAATACATAATTAATGCCCCCAAATTCCTCCTTTCTATTTATAAAAGTAAAAGATAGTTCTTTTACTACCTGCTACTGTTGTCTATATCTTATTAACATTTGCATGTATCCTAATATCCAATGTATTCCACACATCCCTTCTGAAATCCACGTTTGGTGACTTCAAAAGTAGCTTGAAATTGTCCGTGATTGGAGTATTTACGCCACAGAAATGGGCAAATGCTACAGATCAGGGTTCTTCCTTAGCCCTTACCACAATTTTTTCTTTTTGCCCACTAATGCCTGTTGTAAAACATTTAGCAGCTTACTGCTAACCTGTAAAGCCATCTCCTGATATTTAAAACCAGGTGCTAGACCTTCAGAGTCAGGGAGACACATCTATGCCTATCATCTAGGGAAGCTGTCCCCAATCCCCGGCCGCTGACCTGTAAGGTACCGGGCTGGGCAGCAGGAAGTAGGCAGCAGCAAAGCTTCACCTTTGTATACAGTCACTCCCCATCACTTACATTCCCACCATAGCTCTGCCTCCCATCAGATCAGCAGCGGCATCAGATTCTTATAGGCGCCTGAACCCTATTGTGAACTGTGCATGCAAGGGATCTAGGTTGTGCTCTGCTTACGAGACTCTAATGCCTGATAATCGGAGGTGGCATAGTTTCATCCTGAAATCCTGCCCCCAACATCCATCCTTGGAAAGTTGTCTTCCACAAAACCGGCCCCTGGTGCCCAAAAGGTTGGGGACCGCTGGTCTAGGGCTGTTCCTTAGAACCTACAGTTACTGTGAATCTCTTCACATCTGAAACAAGAGGCAAGAACATTCACGGGGATCTGTGGGAATTGAATGATGTTAATTCACATCATTTCACTTTATTCTTACTCGTAAACTAAGAGCCTTTCCTGCCATTTATCATCTGTCTTACAGAAGGCTGGCAGGTTAAGGTAAGGAAGCTGATGTCCTCACATCTCCAAGAATCTCCTATCAAGGCTTCTAGGGCTTTGAATTACAGAGGGGGGATGTTAGCAACTGTATATTTTCTGCTGAATTCTTGTCTCTTTCTTGGTACATAGCACCCTTCATGAAACCTGAAGTTACTACTAGAAAGGACATCTGCCCCCGAATATAATGGTTTTGTGACAAATACATTAAATTTTTTCTAGACAGTCATTTGTAGATATAATCATTACATTAAAAAAAAAAAAGAAAATGTCTTAGCATGCTTTAACCACCAAGTGCGTTTTTGTTTAAATGAAGGGAACTCAAATCTACATCACTAAAAATCATTATCAATAAAAAGTAGCAGCCTACATTAAATGATTAATTTTCCACTTGCAGAGGATCTTAAAGGTTTAACATGGCTTTCTCCTATTCTTCTCTCTCCTAGAATAATGTAGTTGTGGCTTATTTTGCTTGCCTTTCTAAATTGATCAAATTGCTGTCAATATTTGGAAGAAGAATTAGAAGAAAAAGTTCAACATACTATGTCTTTGTTTGATCCTCTAGGAACAAGACCACTCTGTCCCCTATAAGTGCATGGCTGTGGACAGAGTTGTTTTTTAATTTCTGTTGTCTTGCCAAGTCAGAATGGGATTCACTGTTCTCAAGGTCTCTGGACTATCACTTTACCCAAAACATCCATCCCAGGCATTGGGGGAGGCAGAGAAGCTCTGCATAGCTATTTATTTTAAGTGCCTGATTAAAATTTCATGAAAACAGGAAGTCGGGGGAAAAGAATAGATTGCAAGAGCGATGAAATCCGGGGCTTTGTAATTTTTAGCTCACAGGGTAAAAAAAAAGCGTTAAATCGTAAGGAAGGTATATTTTCAGAATCGTGCTATGGCCACTAATGGCGTATTTTGTCACTGGCTGGGGAGCTGGTGGACTAAGAATGGGTCCAATTTTTTAAATCTTATTACACAGTTTTGCTCTCATTTAGGAATTGTCACCTTAAAGTAACCTAATGCTGCTCTACTTAAGGCAAACCTCACGTGGCTATCTCTGTGTGTGTTGGCCACATTGTCTCCTGTTTAAGCAGATATAAATGTTGTCCTGACACAGTTGAACAGCACAGAATCTGTCTGCCCCATAAGTTGATGTTGCCTAAGAACTTAATCTTATCTAATTCCCATATCCAATGGGATAAAGAATTTGGGGGAAAGAAAGTAATGACATATTTTATTGCTAGATGATAACGGAATGATTTCTATATTTGGTCAATGAAAAATAACGTGTTTCTCCATAGAAGTGGCTGTCGAGGAAAGCCAGAATTTTAAATGAAACAAAACAAGAAACACACATTCGAACTAAAAATTGTAATGCAGCTAAGTGCAATGATGGAGGAACCTATGAAGGGTAAAACACTAAAACACTCTTGTTCTGCCGCTGTGCCTAGAAACCTCAGAATCGCTGATGAATGTTGGTTGGATAGCCAACCTTAACCTTTGGGATCTCGCGCTGAGCTCCCATTTGGCTGACCAGACAGGAATAATTGCAACAGGCTAATGGCTAGATAAGTTTCATTTGCCAGTTGCAAATAAATCCCCATCTACAAAACCCAGCCTCAAAGTCCAATCCCAGAGGAAAGCATAATCCTTAAGAGAGCGGGTCAGCATGGAGCAGGCAATCTGAGCAAGAAGGTATCACATAGCCCCCAGCTAATGCAGCAAATTAACTCCCCCTGCGGAAGGGTTAAGTCGTTTAGATCTCTTTCCAGGCCTCCTGCTCTCCCATTGAAACTGACCTGAACAGGGATCAGAAGGTTTATCAAAGAGGAAAAGCAACCGGGGATGCTGATGGGCACAGTTGGATGCCAGCGAGTCCCTTCAAAAGCTCCTCAAATCCCCCAGGGCCTGAGTAGGCTTGAGTATCTGGGGAAATCCAGATATCTCCAGGAGAGGTGTGTGTGTCTATTTATACTGGGTGGCTTGAGGTCATTTCATGCTGATGATCACAGGATCATGACAACTATATTATTCCAAGATAGTGGGGGAGAAAAGAAATAAGCCACAATAAACTTTTCAGATTCCCACTGCATTGAAAGAATGATCATCGAATGCAGGCTTTTATTGACCCAATAAATTCCTTTCCATGGACCAGAGCCCATCCGTAGGCCTTGCGGGATGATGGCGTGTGTGATTTTAGGGCTTACCCCTGGAAGGATGTGTGGCATTGCATGAGTCATTTTACCTCTCTGCACCTCAGCTTCCCCTTCTGTAAAATGGAGCTTTTAACGTTTGCTAAACTCTCTACTCCTCACCTTTGTGACCACTGTCTCCAGAATCAGCTTATCTCGCCTTGTAATTCTTGGTGTACCCATTTGTCTTCTTGAGGCAGCCAGCATCTCTCATTCACCACTCCAGTTGTGTCACTCAGCAAAGCGTCTGGCCGCAGTTGGTATTCAGCGGTAAATATTTTAGAATGAATGAATAAATGAATGAACCCATGCTTATAGATTGTTATGAAAATAGAAATAAGTAACATATGTGAAAGTTATTTTAAGACATCTAGAGCTTCAACGTAACCTCATTTCCTATACTGAAGTCTCATCTAGTGCACAGAAAAGTCCTCTGTACTCTCCCTCCCATCTGTGGGAGAAGAATCCACTCCATTCACCCTAGAGAACTAGGTACAGAAGGATATGCCCTCCTTTGCTATGGTGGAGAATTCCTGTTAGAACAGTCATGGCTGGAAGATGAGTCAAATAGATGAGCCTTTGGTTTTGCCACATGGAAATTCTTATGCTCTAATATCACTGCAATATCTGCTATCAAACACTATTGACTAATGGATCAGAAAAAGCTCAAGAAGGAAACACAATTAGATGCCAGGAAAGAAATATCTTGAGGGTGGAATCTTTATGATGACTCCCATGCTAGTATCATGAAGTAAATCCTCAAAATTCTCTTTCCATGATTCTGCCTTGCTCCCTGTGCTGGGTAAGATTTTGAGGCAGAAAGACATCCTGTCTCCTCTCTGGAATCTGAAATCTAAATATGATGCTCACAGGAATATGCCCCACTCTGAGTTAGCCAACTGCATGGTATTTATGAAACAGCTTTCTCCAAGGAGCTCCGAGCGTTTAGAGCCTTAATCCAATTCAGCCTTCCAACATTCACGATATTAAATGACTTTTGCCCAAAGCCCCAGCAAGCAAGCCATCGTTGGATTGGTCTCTTTTATTTAATCATGGGCTTCTCTGTACTCCCAGAGCACTTCACTGGGACTGCATGCAACATTCGGGTTGCATGGCCTTCAGATGCATGAACTGTGCATGCATTTGTCTCCCTGGCTTGACTGTAAACTCCCAAAAATCAGGGGCAAAATTAGGAAGGCTGTTGACATGGCTATCCCGCGTCAGCCACAGGATAGTCACTCTATGTCTTTTGAACTGCATCAGTTTTTTTTTTTTTTAATTGATAGTTATTCCTTCTACTTGTGTACACAACTGGAGAGGACACTACAAACACAGCTCCTTTAGCAGCTCTGTTTGGGGCAGTGGTGCAGAAACAGGCCACCATTTGCAGGCTGGTTCATCTTCTGTGTCATGGAGTCACTGAGGCACTGCCTTGCATAGATAGGAAGACTCATGTGAAAAGAGAAATGTGGCTTCTACCCCAGGGGAGTGGAGAGCTCAGTGGACATCAAACAGCACTGCAATAGTGGTGGGTCCATTGTTTGGGCTGAAATCCCCTTGATCTCAACCCAGGTTCTGCCTCTAAGTAGCTGTGTGTTCTTGAGCAAGATGATCGACCTCTCTGAATCTCATGTGCTTTCTTTCTTCACCCCAGATAGCTGTCTCTATCCTTCTGCACACCTCAGATTCTCTGCTTGTGTGCTTGCTGCACCCTGAGCCGACACACCTCTCTTTACAGTGGTTCCATTGCCTAGCAAGTGCCATTTTCCATGGCCGTTTCCTTGACGAGAAGTCAGTCTCCTTGGAGGCAGTGATTACATTTTATTTATTTCCCCAGAGCCCAGAATTGTTTCTGGAAAATTAAGATGATGATCCTAATATCTATCACATAGGATTGTGAAATAGAGATATATATAGTAAAGTGCTTAGTATGGTGTCTTTCTCTCATAAAAAGCACATGTTATAATTTATTCAGCAACCATGTGAAATGAGCTGTCCTATTGAAATCGATGGTATTACCCCATTTGATAGATGGGGAAACTGAGTCTCAGAGACAAAAGCAAGTGGGAGGTTCCTGCACTGGAAAGTCGGGGCTGCCTGATGCATGGACTTTGCTGGGGGTGGGTCTGCAGAGAGTGAGAGAATTTTTCTCCTAAGAGACGTTGACTAGGTAGAAGGGGAAGGCTCTTGTTCAGCGTGATTGGGAAACCACTGGCTAGAAGCCTTGAGCCCTAGAATTCCAGAGTCCACCACAGGAAGAAGCCAGAGACCCTGTAGGAAACGTGTACTGAGGATGAGTGGTGGGCTGAATGCTGAGTGCAAACTTTTCCCTTTCCTCGTCTGCATTTGAGAGATCTTTATTTTTCATTTTTAAAGATCAATGTGCTATATTTCTTTTTTCTGAAGGAACATCCATTAAAACAACAGTGGTTGAGCCTGAGGACAATTCCCCACCATGTCATTAGTCCCCTTGGGGTGCCATTAAGATCCAGTGATATTTTGTGATTCTCTTAACGAAAAGTAAATAGGGACAGTGTCTACTGTGGAGCTCGGGTTTAGAATCCCCAGTCACTTGAGCACCAGTGGTTCACCTTAGCTGCCTGTGCTCCCTGCCCTCCTCAACAACGTCTAAGCGCTTTCGATGTGTTCTTGCTTTCCTTCGTTATTTTACTGAATTCTCCAGGGAAGTGTAATACAGTGGTTAGGAAAAAATTCTAACCTAGCCAGGCTCCAGAATTACTAATGAAAGGATCTTGGGTAAGCTACTTAACTCTCTGAGCCTCAGTTTATTCATCTAAAATATGGTGATCTTGACACTTTCCTTCTGGGAGTGTGGTAGGAAGTAGGGGAAGCAGATGAAGCGCTTAGCAGAGTCCCAGGCACATGGTGAATATCCCTCCAATGTCAGGTACGCTTCATCAGGAGCAATAACAACCTTCCCAGCAGCGGGGTGCTCTGGGTGTCCTGCTCTTGCTTTCAGGTACAGAAATGCACTCCAGCAGGTAGATGAACATGGCCCAAGACCACCCAAGCACAGGGTTGGGACAGAAACCAGATCTGATTGGCCCCAAAGCCATTGCTGTTTTCCTTTACTCTAGCGCTGCCAGGGAACAGCCTTTTCTTTCAAGTCAGCCACCATTTTGTTGTGGGGGCACCAAGTACACAGTAAATAAGAGAAGCCATATTTATTTACTTATTTATTTGTTTTTGAGATGGAGTCTTGCTCTGTCGCAAGGCTGGAGTGCAGTGGTGTGATCTTGGCTCACGGTAACCTCCAACTCCCTGGTTCAAGTGATTCTCTTGCCACAGCCTCCAGCGTAACTGGGATTACAGGTGCGTGCCACCATGCCCAGCTAAATTTTTGTATTTCTTAGTAGAGATGGGGTTTCACCATGTTGGCCAGGATGGTCTCAATTTCCTGACCTTGTGATCCACCCGCCTCAGCCTCCCAAAGTGCTGGGATTACAGACATGAGCCACCGCGCCTGGCCAAGAAGCCATATTTGTTTATCTACTACTTACCTAGATTTCAGAACCCCGAGGGACACACATACATACCTCATACACACACATGTATGCACACACCACACGTGCGTGTGCGTGCACACACACACACATACACAGAGAGAGACTAGGGTGTGGGGGATGAGGTTAGGGACCACGGACCCCTTTGTGTTCCCTGGGACCAGCTCCCGGTGATGAGAAGGAGCTCAAGTGGCTGCAGAGGAGGTGGGAAATGTACATGGTAGGGAAGCTGGGCCAGCCACTGAAGGGTCTCTTAGGCCACGGTGAGAATTTCACCATTTTACTTCATGGAAGGATTGAAGGGCTCAAATCAGGAATGCCAGTTCATCTGAATTATAAAACGTGGCCCCAGCTGCTAGGTAGAGCTGGCATTGGAAGACAAGAGTAGTTGGCAGGAGGGGTGTCATAAGAAGAGTTAGCAGGTGCCTGCTGAATGGTTGAGCCATGCAGATTCAGAATCAGAAGAGGCCCTGCTCTTTGCAATACCTATGCAAACCTTTTGTCCCAAAGTGTGGCAGCACATGCTTGGGGTATTTACTCAGTGCAGTTTCACCTCCCCATGGGCCTTCAGCCTCCACTCCTGCCCAGCTCCACCTGCACAGACAGGGTTCCCTTCCAGAAGGAGAAGGACTTGCACTGAGAAAGATGTGCTGTCCTGGATGGAGGACACATGGCTGTGCCGGGAGGGCCCAGACAGGATGAGCGAGCAGTCAGCAGGGTCCAGGGTACTCCTTTCTTTCCCCACATGGTGACAGGTCATAGGACCACAGCTGGCGACCTGTGCTGTGAACACAGGGTTCAGAGGGAGCTCAGCATCACACCGGCCTGTGAGTTAGGACAGGAAGTGCAAACCAGTGCAGTTACAGCAGTGAAAACCACAGGCAGGATATCTGGGTATACGAGAGCAGTGTCGCCTGGCTTGGACTCCTGCCAGGCCACCTGGGCTACAGTCCCTTCTGGTCTCCAAGGGCCAGCGGATGGTTAGCGATGACAAGCGATAAGGAACTGGGTTTTGGATTGCCCCAGAAACGGAGGGACAGAGAGTGGTAAGGGAGGCCAAAGCATGCTGCTTCGTGCTCAAAGGAGGGAACTGAGGGCTCCTGGGAACAGCTCTCCCTGGAAATGTGGTCTGGGTTAGAGACTCCGCATAGCATCCTATTTAGACAAAGCAAGAGACAGACCCTAGATGCTCTCTCCATCATGGGCAGAGCTGACCTAACCTCTGGGAGTTGCGATTGCATGCCACGCCTTTCCTCAGAGCTGGAATGCACTGTTGTTCTTCTCATGGGGCTCCATTATCTTTGGATATCTCTGAGTAGGTCACATGGTTGTTTTGGGTTTCATGAGTTCAGAGTAACAGCTCCGCGTATGGAGGCTTGGAAGAGTCACTGAACCCCTCTGTTTCTCCATGTACGAAGGAGAGGATCCCTGCCACAGAGATGTTATGAGGATCAACCAAGATAATAGGCATGAAGAACTTTGGAAAGTGACATATACTGCAAGGCATTAGTGGTATTACTATTACACTAAGACATGTGATAGATATATGGCTCTTACACTCCTAGGAGCTTATGGTTGTTGTGTAAGTACCAGAATTACTAATGCTAGCTAAGACTTATAAAGCACTTATTATGCACCAGCTACTGTTTTCTTTTCTTTCCTTTCTTTCTTTTCCTTTTTTTTTTGTTTTTGAGACGGAGTTTCACTCTTGTTACCCAGGCTGGAGTGCAATGGCGTGATCTCGGCTCACCGCAACCTCCGCCTCCTGGGTTCAGGCAATTCTCCTGCCTCAGCCTCCTGAGTAGCTGGGATTACAGGCACGCGCCACCATGCCCAGCTAATGTTTTATATTTTTAGTAGAGACGGGGTTTCACCATGTTGACCAGGATGGTCTCGATCTCTTGACCTCGGGATCCACCTGCCTCGGCCTCCCAAAATGCTGGGATTACAGTTCTTTTCTTTTTTTATTGTACTTTAAGTTCTTGGGTACATGAGCAGATCTAGCAGTATTGTTGCATTGGCACACACATGCCATGGTGGTTTGCTGCCTCCATCCCCCCATCACCTACATCAGGCATTTCTCCCAGTGTTACATTTCCCCAACTTCCCTGCCTCCCGCTGTCCCTCCCCTAGCCCCACCCCAACAGGCCCCAGTGTGTGATGCTCGCCTCCCTGTGCCCACGTGTTCTCATTGTTCAACATCTGCCTATGAGAGAGAACGGGTGGTGTTTGGTTTTCTGTTCTTGTGTCAGGTTGCTGAGAATGATGGTTTCTGGATTCATCCGTGTCGCTACTAAGGACACAAACTCGTTGTTTTTTATGGCTGCATAATATTCCATTGTGCGTATGTGCCGCATATTCCTTGTCCAGTCTATCATTGATGGACATTTGGGTTGGTTCCAGGTCTTTGCTATTGTAAACCGTGCTGCAGTGAACATACCTATGTATGTGTCTTTATAATAGAATGATTTATAATCCTCTGGGTATATACCCAGTAATGGGATTGCTGGGTCAAATGGAATTCCTATGTCTAGGTCCTTGAGGATTTGCCACACTGTCTTCTACAATGGTTGAACTAGTTTACACTCCCACCAACAGTGTAAAAGTGTTCCTATTTCTCCACATCCTCTCCAGCATCCGTTGTCTCCAGATTTTTAATGATCACCATTCTAACTGGCATGAGATGGTATCTCAATGTGGTTTTGATTTGCATTTCTCTAATGACGAGTGATGATGAGCATTTTTTCAAATGTTTGTTGGCCTCATAAATGTCTTCTTTTGAAAAGGCCAGGCACTGTTTTGAATGTTTTAAGTATATTAATTTTATCCTCACAATAACTTTACCATATAAAGTGTTATTATCACCGTTTCACAGATGTGGGAACTGAGGCACAGAGGGGCCAAGTAACTTTCCCAAAGTCGGTGCTAGGATCGCATCCAAAGCAGCTGGCTGAGGAGCCAGTGTTTACCTACCCCTCCTCCACATGGCCTATTGAGTGAGAAGATCTACCAGTGGTTTTCAGGATTCCCCATGAGAGCTCTGCAAGATGTATCTGTCTTGGTTCAGAGCTTGGGTTGTTAATGACTTCTCCAGCCAGCCAGGAGAGCTCACTGATGAGATACCCAGAGAAGGACACCGAAATTCCCAGGCAAGCCATCGAATGGCCTCCTAAGGAACAGGCAACATGTCCTTGCCAGTATCATGCACTGGCACTGGTTCTGGGGTCCTGTTCCTCAGGTGACTCCTCAGGTCCCCCAGCTGCTGGCAATGCGACATTGGGCAAATGATCTATCCTCTCAAGGTCTCTACTTCTTCATCTGCCAAACGGGAGATATTGTGGAATGTGTCATAGCTCAGTTGAGAGAGTGGAATGAACTGATGTCTGTAAAGCTTGATAGGATGCCTGGCGTCAAGTGAGTCAAGGGCCCTACTTTCTTTCCCCACATGGTGACAGGTCATCCAACGATGCCTTGCTTGCTGGGGCTTTGGGCAAAAGTCATTTAATATCATGAATGTTGGAAGGCTGAATTGGATTAAGGCTCTAAATGCTCGGAGCTCCTTGGAGAAACTTGTTTCATAAATACCATGCAGTTGGCGAACTCAGAGTGGTGGCATATCTGTGAGCATCATATTTAGAGTTCAGATTCCAGAGAGGAGACAGGATGTCTTTCTGCCTCAAAATCTTACCCAGCACAGGGAGCAAGGCAGAATCATGGAAAGAGAATTTTCTTTCTTTCTTTTTTTAAAATTTATTTTATTGCATTTTAGGTTTTGGGGTACATGTGAAGAACATGCAAGATTGTTGCATAGGTACACACGTGGCAGTATGATTTGCTGCCTTCCTCCCCATCACCTATATCTGGCATTTTTCCCCTTGCTATCTCTCCCCAACTCCCCACCCCCCACTGACCCTCCCCTATTTCCCCCCAACAGAGCCAAGTGTGTAGTTCTCCCCTCCCGGTGTCCACGTGTTCTCATTGTTCAACACCCGCCCATCAGTGAGAACATACGGTGTTTGAGAATTTTCATGTATATGATTAACTAGTAGCACAGCAAGGGGGACACACATGGTGGCTCTGGTGCTTTGAGGAAAGTGGCTGCTGTTGAGTTCCCAGGCAATAGAAGCAGAGCTGTAGGTCTTGGTCCACTGTTGTGGGTGTGTCTTCAGAACTCCAGCTTTCTAGTTAAAGACTAACTAGGCCAGGTGTGGTGGCTCACGCCTATAATCCCAGCACTTTGGGAGGCCAAGACAGGAGGATCACTTGAGGTCAGGAGTTCAAGACCAGCCTGGCCAACATGGTGAAATCCTGTCTTTATTAAAAATTAGCTGGTCATGGTGGCGCATGCCTGTAATCCCTGTGACTCAGGAGGCTGAGGAAGGAGAATCGCTTGAACCCAGAAGACAGAGGTTGCAGTGAGCCAAGATCCTGACACTGCACTCCAGCCTGGGCAACAGGGCAAGACTCCATCTCAAAAAAAAAAAGAAAGAAACACTAAACAGTCCACTCAAAACTCCACACTGAAAAAGGGGCTTCAAGGCTTGGGGGTTCACTGGATTTGAAAGACTGGAATGATCACTTATTGGAACTCTATTTGTTGTTCAAATTATTTAGAATATGTTTGCTGCCAGGATACTCTGAGTCAGCAGCCCAAGTTAGGAAGATAAACATGTGATTAAGTGAAACAGCACCATGACAAAGTGTGTGAGCAAGCCACCCGCATGTATGTCTGTCCCATTATTAGGCAATCATTTGTCTCCAGATGTTTCCCACTTCAGTCCTATCTGGTGCTGCTAGGCTGAAGCCACGTGGGACTGGTTGGTCTACTGGGCTTTTTACTCTAACAGCGGAAATCGGGCCCAGGTAGGCTCAGAGCCAAGGAACCAAGATTAGAATTCAGACCTCAGTGGTTATAGAATCTACAGTGTAGACTAAAAGATAAATACCTGGCTGGTACCAGCTGATGCCACATAGCTAAAACAGACAGCCAAGACAAAAGAGCAGTGTTTTATGGCCCTGGAGAAAAAAATTAAGAAACTGGGGGTGCCATTCAGAGAATCCTAGGAGATTCAGTGTGGAAGCTGCCTTAGAAAGCCTCTGGTTCAGAGGTTCTCGCCCTTTTCTTAGCATGCAAAATTTTGTTTAAAGAAACTGTATGAAAAATCAACAACAATGCAATTGAAGGTCTAGCTGCTTTAAGATGAAGGAAAGAACTTGGCCGTGAGACTTTAGCTGTCTCTTTCCTTGATCTTGAGTGGATTCCATGGAACCTCCAGAGCTCCAGTGTACACAGTTTGGGAAACACCAGATAGTGGAGAAGGTCTTGGAAAATGATGCCAGGGTTTGAATCACGTTCCTTTCTTTCTTTCTTTGAGACAGAGTCTCGCTCTGTCACCAGGCTGGAGTGCAGTACCGTGATCTCAGCTCACTGCAACCTACCCCTCCCCAGTTCAAGCAATTCTCCTGCCTCAGCGTTCTGAGTAGCTGGGACTACAGGTGCGAGCCACCACGCCCAGCTAATTTTTGTATTTTTAGTAGACACAGGGTTTCACCACATTGGCCAGGATGGTCTCGATCTCTTGATCCACCCGCCTTGGCCTCCCAGAGCGCTGGGATTATAGGCGTGAGCCACCATGCCCAGCCTTGAATCACTTTTCTCATTTACCAAATGGTAATACTAAAATTGTCATCTTCATAGGCACGTGTCATAAGCACATCACAGATGAGGTA
Source organism: Cebus imitator (assembly GCF_001604975.1). NCBI lineage: Eukaryota > Metazoa > Chordata > Mammalia > Primates > Cebidae > Cebus > Cebus imitator. Next base: position 2,408,111 of record NW_016107452.1, on the reverse strand, counting down.
TTCCATAAAAAGGATTTAGCGGTATCTAGCACAGAGCAAACAGTTGATAAATGTCAACTAAAGTCATCATGTATTATATTAATTATCACTTCATCTATTACTAGCTTTGGGACTTAAGGCATTTACTCAGCATCTCTGAGCCTCATTCACCCTCTCTGTAGCCTGGGATAATAATACTTACTTTGCCTTGTTGTAAGGAAATTCTAAAGAAAGAAGCTTTGCAAATCACTTTTCATGGCACCCAGCAGTTTCCCCCTTCACCAAGAGAACTTGAGCTAATGCTGATATTCCTTCCAGGCATCCTTAGAACAGAATAGGTGACAGCTCTCAGGTGGTATTTTAAAATTTCAGTCTTTGAGTAACATTGTAAAAAACAGTTCTAAATCCTGATACTGGACCCTCCATGGACGCTCTTTCTCTATGATGGGCCCTGCTTGGCCCTGTTCAATGGTCTTTCTTCTATGTTCTTCTCAGGGAAGGTCCCAGTGGCTCTGCCTCGCTGGCTTTCAGCTCCTGAATCGTGTAGAGGTGGGAGTAAGGGAGAATTGCTGGAAAGCTGGAATCATGGGAGCGGGACCACTCAAGCCAGGGGCTTCATCTCTCTGGTCCTCGCTTACCTGAGCTGAGGCACAGAAAAAAAAATGGCTTAGTTTTTGTCCAAGTAGCATGTGCATCGTGGGTTAGCAAGAGGGACTGTGTGTATTTTAACTGTCACTCAGACTCCATGTGATGGAGGTTCTGTCTCAACCCATGTTTCTGTGATCACTGAGTCTGATGGAATGTGGGGTAAATCAAACACTGGCTCTTAGACCTCCTTCCCGGAGGTGACACATGTGACCTCCACTCATATCTCTGCCTGGCCAAGGCGGATCTCACCTTCATGCCCAAGGGTAGTGAGGGCAGGAAGCACGGCCCAGCCTCCTGGCTGAGAGCAGGAGGGCTGTAAACACAGATGCTTCTCAACTTAAAATGGGGCTGCAGCCTGATAAACCATGTCCTGAAAATGTCATCAGTCAAAAATGCATTTAATACACCTAACCTACCGGGCGTCGTAGCCTAGCCAAGCCTAGTTGAAATGTGCTGAGGACACTGACATTAGCCTACACTTGGGCAAAATCATCAAACACAAAGGCTGTTTTATAATAAAGTGTTGAATAACTCACGTAATTTATTGACTACTGTATTGAAAGTGAAAAGCAGAATGGTTGTATGGGTACTCAAAGTACAGTTTCTACTGAATGTGTGCCACTTTCACACCATTGTAAAGGCAAAAATTCCATAAGTGGAACCATCAAAAGTTGGGCACCATCTGTATTTCGATGACCCGCAGTCATCGCTGGCATAGACAATGATCAGAGACTAAAGGGTCAGCAGTGTTGAAGTCTAAGTGGATGACAGTGACAACAGTGACAAATGACAGGTGCCATTTATGGAGCACGGTGAACTCTGTGTCAGGACATCGTGTTACCTGTGTCATCTCGCTTGATCCTCACACACAGATGAGGTAGGCACTTTTTCTGTCCCCCTTTTACAAAGGTGTGAGCCGAGGCTTGAAGAGAGGAAGTCATTGACACGATGACTTCACAGCCAGGACGAAGCATCTTTCATGCTCACCTGAGCAGAGTAATGGTGGCAAATGAATGAAGAAGACATCAAGTCAGAGCTCAGAGAGAGAGTCCAAGGATCCTAGGGGAAAAGGAGAGGGCTTGCATAGAGAAAAATACCTACTGCAACCATGAGTTCATCAGAGAGGAAGCCAGGAGAATTTACACCCAAACACACTTTCATCTGGCTTCGAAGCCCCTGTCAGTGAACCTCATTGGCCCAATCCAGCGAGCATCCAGAAGGCAATGGAGTCCCCCTCTGATTGATAAAGGCCATCTCTGGCAGCCTCCCAGGGTACAGAATTGGATAGAGAAGGATGGAGATGATGTCTGTAGGGGTAGATAGGGAATATCCAGAGGCGTTATACATCTAACTTTCAAACCCAGATTTTTCTGCCACCATAGCCTACATTTTCAGTCATTCTGCTGGAAGAAAATGGTGGTGTGGGTACCATGCAAAGAAACACTTAGGAAAATCAAAGCTCTGGGTCATAAGCTGATAACGGTCTTCGGTTCTCAACTGACAAGGAATTTAGAATGCCTCCCTTTGGAATCATGTGTATATACTATATTTGCACCCATCCTGTGAATACTTCCATGTTATTTGTAGTCAAGCTCATCTTTACAAAGCTATTATTCATGACACCATACCTGCAAACCACTCCCCCACCAAAAAACAAAAAACTAGCAATCCATTTTGGAAAGAATTCTGCTACACATTTGATTGATAGGTAGCGGGAAGCCTGACAAGCTGCACGTTCAGGGTCCCTTCCCAGCAACACCACTGTGAATAGACAATGAGAACACATTTGCTTTTCTCCAACAAGCCAGAAGAGCTTATTTCCCCCGTGCAATGAAAAGTCCTATGAATTGGGCCAGATAGCTTGACTGTGATTTATCCGAAAACAACTGTTAAACATTTCAGAAATTAAACTTACTAAAATGTAGAGGAAGGGAGGTTATAATAGACACTGAGAACAAATATTAAATGTTCCTCTTTTGTGGTGAGGGGCGGGGTGGGGGAAAGGCATTCTTTTTATTGATTCCATTCCTTGATTTGATGAGGATTTATCGTTGTGCTTTTTACTTGCACGGAAGATATTCAGTGGCGAAAAAACTGGAGTTTTCACATCCAGGAAAGTTTGCACGGGACACAGCCTGCCTCGTGGAAGAGACAGCCTGCACTGGGTTAAAAAAGCAATGCTATTAGCTTGTTTAAATGGAACGTGTCTGACACACCAGGTTTTGAGCCAAGCGCTTTTAATCGTTTATTTCATTTATTCTCCACAACAAGCTCAGGAGCTCAATGAGCTTATTGTTTCCATTTTACAGATTAGAAAACTGAGGTATGGGGAGATTAAGTTAGTTGCCTGAGATCCCACAACTGGTCAAAGGGAAAACTGGAATTCATGCCTCGAGCTGTTTGGCTTCAGGAACACCACTCAAAACCAGTTTGCTAGATTCCCTCCCGTGGATTTTCCCTTCAGTTGCACAGTAACTTCCCATATGCTCAGTTTCATTGCCCGTCTATGACCCTACAGGAGCAGCTTAGGAAGTCAGCACATCTATTATCTCAAATCCTCGTGGCAGCCCCATAAGGGGATTCTCTTTTCATCACTCTCATGCTCCAGTTGGGGAACTTCACACTCTGCAAGGTTTTGTGACATGCTTTCGACCACATAGCTAGTCAGCTGCAGAATTCAAAATCTTTTTCCATGGCTCTAAAACCTGTTCCATCTACTGCGACATGGTGCCTCGAAGCGACTGCTGAGGTGAACAGTCAGTATCTGGCTGTTGATGGCTGGAGCAAGGAGCCATCGGCCAGGCTTTAGGGGTCTGGTCTATCCTTCACCCTGGCGAGGACCAGTGTGCGAGTGTGTGCTTGCACACTCCCCATGCACAAGTGCATTCATGCTCACAGCATTGCTGCTGGTGCTTACAGGTCCCTTTATGCACAGTGGGAAAAGGTGAAAAGGCACTCCCTCTGGGCAGACATAGCTCTGTGGTCATGTGACTTGAGCAGTCAGCCCCTCTGTGTTGCAGCTCAGCCCGTCTCATGCTGCTGGACGTCCACAGCCCCCCGGATGGACGTGCTTGCCTGTAAAGGTGTAGAGCATGTGTGAATGCCCTGGGCCCTGCGAGACCCATCCTGGGAACACACCTCCATCCACCCTCATCCGCTGGAAGACTGAAGTCAATACCAGCAAACCCAGACTCCTTCCCTTCCCTGACTTGGGCACATCTGTTTCTTTATTATGTTTTTGCCATTATTTTCTTCACATTTGAATATGGATGATCTGGGAGCTATTAAACAGTTGTTTTCGTAAACTGCACACCCTCACCTTGCTAGGATTCATAATGAGCTCCCCAACTGCCGGGCAGAAGGAGGCTTCTTCTCAGAAGAGAGTCAGCTCAGATGGTGAACAGGGAGTCCAAGTGGAGCGGCCATTTCTCCCCTAATAGGACACCTGGAGATGGGCCTGGTTTCTGAAACCCAAGCTGTCTTTCTACCTCAAGAGCCCTTGATCACATCTGCTCCATGGAATGTGGAACCCACTCCCCTGCTGGCTTAGGATTGGACCCCCAACATCCAAAGCTCATGTGCAGACAGACAAAGCTGGAAGGTTCATTTTCTTCAACCAGAGACCAGGACCCTGAGCTGGCTTGAAAATGGTCTGGAAATTGGCTCCGTGAAGAAACGATTGGGAAGTTGAAAGGGACTCTGCCTTAAGACGAAGAGTCTGGGAGGCCCGGGGAACCTGTACTGAAGGGCAAGGCTTGCCTGTCTTTTGTGCATCTAGCTTAGATCCAAGGGTAGAGGGGGAAAGATCTTTCAAGATAAAGACAGACATTGTCATTCAAAGAGCTATGGGATTATGAAGCAGACTGTCTTGACAGGTAGTGAGTTCTCTATCACAGGGAATAATCAAAAAGAAGCCATCACAGGGAATATTGGAGAAGAAATTCATGCACCGAGTGACAGATTGGAGAGATCACTTCTCAAGTCTGTCCCCCTGAGAAGTTGAATATATAACAGAGCCGCAGTCTAGCCAAGTATGAATCTGTGGCTGCTATTTTGCCGCAGCTAATCAAGATGGCTTATGTTTAGACCAAAGCAGAGGCAAATATTTAGAACTTATGACCGTGAGCTCTGAAGCTAGATGGAGCTGAATTCCAGTGTTGGGTCTAGGGTGAGCTAGTGTGGCCCTGGGTGCGTTTATTGATTTTCTCGGAGCCTCAGTTTCATCTTCTGCAGGTTGGGACTCGCGTATGTCACAGGTTTTGTAGACCCAATGGCCTGCTGAATGCCAAGCGCTGAGCACTCGATAAATGGCAGAGATATATTGTACCGTATGTATGGCAGTAAGTGCCAGGATCAGACTGCTGGGAAGCCGATAAGATGCTTCTTGTGCGTGTAACACGGCGCACATCTCTGCTGGCTCTAAATGCCTTCTACATCTTCCTTATTTTTGAAATTAAAATTTGTTAAACGCAGCAATATTTTTACTGTCAATAAAGATGATAAAACTTTCCTGGGTAGTCTGGCCTTTTCAGAAATAAGGACCTGCATTTGTTACTATTTATATTTGTATTTTGGACTGTCGTATAAGTCAAATCAGTCCCTCTCTCTCTATTTCTCTCTCTCTCTTTCCGTCTTTCTCTCTCTCTCTCTTATATCGCATGCACACAAATACTAGTATTTTAAAAAATATGTTCCCTTGGTTAAGAGAATGAGGTGTTGAGGGGATCTTTTCTTTTCTTCTTTATTTTTTTGAAATGCCTTTTTGGAGTTGGCACGACATTAATAAAAATAATAAAGGAGAAGGTTTGGAGGGAAAAGGTAAATAAGGCAATTCATACATCATCTGCAAGAGACACAGAAGTAAGGCAGAGAAAAATCACCACCCCACGTTGTGCATGGGGAGATTCTCATGAGTCAGCTCGCTTGCTGCGTTCTGGCCTCCCAGCTGCCACTGCTGTGGGGTTGACTGTCGCTGCTAGGTGCAGGGGTCCCGGTTTGGAAACTGCTCATAATTAGTTGGGCTTCTTTTCTGCAACTGGTGCTGATGGAGTCATCTCCTTACATATAGCAACTTAAAATTTAGAAGAATCCCTCTCTGCCTCAACCACGCACACAGACAGGCACACACACACTTGCACACACTTGGACAGTGGTGACCTTGGGGACTGCACCTGCATGCAGAAATGACCGGATACCCAATGCATGGGGCCTAGCACAAAGTGAGAATGTGGAGGCTCTTGTTCAAAATTATTAAAATTTCAAGACAGCCACAGCAGAGCATTCAGAGTGTATGGTACTTAATCAGTGCTATGTCCCCTTTGAGGGCACAGGTCACAGGCCCATGAAGCTGTCCCTATTGTGTGCTGTTTTTGTTTTTTATTTTTTGTGAGACAGAGCGTTGCTCTTGTTGTCCAGGCTGGAGTCCAATGGCGTGATCTCCATTCACCGCAACCTCCGCCTCACAGGTTCAAGCGATTCTCCTGCCTCAGCCTCCCAAGTAACTGGGATTACAGGCGTGCGACACCATGCCCAACTAATTTTGTACTTTTAGTAAGGAGACATGGTTTCTCCATGTTGGTCAGGCTGCTCTCGAACTCCCGACCTCAGGTGATCCACCTGCCTCGGCCTCTTGAAGTACTGGGATTACAGGCATGAGCCACTGTGCCTGGCCTATCGTGTGACTTTTTTAGGTCACAAGCCTTGTGGGTGTGACAATAAGGAGACCCCAGGGTGGCTTTCTATTGTCCCTTTCATCAGCACCTGCCTTAAAGGTGAGTGCAAATGAAACAGAACCTTCCATTCTGGAACCCAGACTGTGCCTCCGCTCTGGAGGCCTGGGAGGAAGCGGAGGCTGCTCTGAAGAGTGGGGAGATAGTCCCCAGCCTGCTGGGAGACACCACACCTCCAGGACCAGTTAGAAAACCTCATTAAAACCTCAGAATTAGACAGCTTTACAATCAGAGGATTCCCGAGAAACAGTCTCTCTTCTAGTGGCCTCGTTTTCTGAATGTGAGCAATGAAGAAGCCAAGAGGAGGGAAGGTGTGTTCAGCAAAAATAGTTAATATTTATTGCTCTCTTTGCTGTGGGCCTACGTGCTTCTAAGCGCTATATGTGCATTTAACTCGTGGTCAGTGCAGAGGATAAACATGGTTATTATACCCATTTTATGAAGGAAGAAACTGAGGCATAAAGTTCGATAGCTGTCCTATGATTGCTGAGCTGGTAAACGGCAGAGCTTCTTACAAAGCTGATTGCAGAGACTTTGTTACTGTTCTACCGCGTCCAAAGCGCTTTAGGGGCGGTACCTGATTCCTGTGGCAAACTTAGGATACCATCCCCTGTCCTTCAGCTGTCAGTGCCATCCCCGGGGTTTTCCGCCATTGCCTTTCAACCCAGGCGCTCTGTGAATTCAGGATGAAGATCTCTCTGCCAAGTGACTTCTCACCAGGAGACACAGAAGAGGCATTGATAAGACGAGGCTCATCAGAGCCTAAGAAACAAAGTACGTTGGCTTCTTTTGTGGATGACAGTGGAGCGATATCAAAACCAGGCCTAAAAAAGCACACATCCCCAGAGAAATCGAGGGCTAGGCAATGCCGTGCCAGGCCCTGGGCTCCCACTGCGGATGAATTACACACTCAGGCCAAGGTAACGCAGGCCTTAGCCAATATCCCCAGGTCTTTCCTGCCCTGGGCTGGCCTAGACCCGGCCCTCTCCAGCCAGGAATGGGAAGGTGGGTGGGAGGCAGGAGAGGGCCACATCAGAGCTGGTCTCCGAGTCCCAGCACGGCCTCGCGTTCCATCCAGCAAGGGCGCCTCTGCCAACACGCTTGCCAGCCAAGCTGTGTAAACATTTGAGCTCTTCTGGCACAAGCTGGCAGCAGAGGGGGAAGAGACAAAGGCTTCTCGTCCCAGGACTGGATGTGGGGATGTGCCCTGCTTCTTGTGGCTTTCCTCCCTCACTTCCCTCGGCTGTCCATCACAGCCACAGCCTGGAGGGTTTCTCCACTTCCCCTTTGCAAAGGGGAGTCCTATTTTTATTCTGCTTCTGCTTAGAACACCGAGGGTTTGCTCTTGGCACTACCACGCCTCGGAGATGGTTTCACCAAGGCAGCAAAAAAAGCCAAGTACCTTCAGCAGTGCAACCCACGTGTGTCCTGGGTGAAAGCACCGAAGGGGAAAAACACAGACGTACACATCAACGGGAAAGCAGTAGCTCTCATGAATTTTAGTTATTATTTTGTAATTGACATGAAATTCACTCAGCATAGCGTACCTGGTTTAAAGTGTACAACTCGTTGGCCTTTAGCGCTTTCAGTGTCAGGCAGCCATCACCTCTATCGAATTCCAAAACGTTAACCCCTTCCAGAGGAAGCCTCATGCCCATCAAGAGTCACACCCCATTCCCTCCCTCCTAGCCTTGGCAAGTATTCATTACTTCCTGTCTCTATGGATTTGCCTCTTCTCGACTCTTCAGAGAAATGGAAACCTACAATCCATAGCCTTTGTGATGTGCCTTCTTTCACTTACCATAACGTTTTTGAGGTCCATGCGAGGTTTTGGTTTTGGGGCAAGATTTTCCTTTGTGTAGCCTGTGCTATACATCATTTACTTAAAGTGAGTATAGGGTAGCAAAGTGGGCTCTGGTGGGATGGTACCTCTCTAGCTCTGGCTGGAAAGGGCACATTCAGCAGGGGGAGGTGAGGAGTCTTTGATGAAGAGCAGGTGCAAAGAATGCGTTGGAGAGGGATGCGGAGGCGGTACTGCTGGGCAGCACCCTGAGGCTGGCAGTCGCAGGGGCTGGTACCCTCCAGGCGTGAAGGGGAAGGCTAGGAAGGAGTGACCTACACCCAGGAGGAGAGAGGCCCATGGAGAAAATGGAGGCCCTATAGAGAGGGAGGGAGTCAGGGAAATGAATACCTGATTTCTCTCTGCTGCCCACCTCCTGCGAGGGCTCCCCATTGGCCAAGTCCAGCAAGAAGCCAGAAGTCCTCAGAGGTGCTGAGTCAATCCAGACACCGTGGCAGCCTCCCTGGGTGAGGGAGATTTGTGCAAGTGAGGACAGTGGATAGGGAAGGGCAGAGCTGTCCCCTGCACAGGGGCTCAGGGCTTGCTCTGAATGACTCCATCCAGGGCAGCTCCATCCAGGGCTGCTCCCATGCTGCGCCTTCTTCCTTCCCCGTGGTGAAGACTCTGTTCTTCCAGCCTTTGTTTCTGCTGCAAATCTAGTCCTTAAATCCATCCCCCCTGCTCTGCTCTGTCTTCTTATACCGCAGGACTGGGGCCGTCACCAAATAGGCCCTTTTCCCCCACTTAAAAAGAATGAGATTTTCATGAAACGCAAGTCTAATTTTTTAGGTTATGACAATGAGGTATTTTATAAATGTTCATAATGGAAACGTACAAACCTCAACAGAAGAAAATGCTTATGAATATAAAGAAGATGGAGCGTTTGGCAGCTCTGACTGCAGGGACTTACATGCTTATCCGTTGACTTACAGAGATTTTCCAAACACATTTTTGAGTAGAAAAGCAAGGCACAGAGAAGTTAATTAAACATGTGGTTTACTTTTAAATAAAACTCTAGTGGTACACACAAACAGCAAAGGTCGATCGATAGGAAGAAAGATAGGTATTATTATAGATTTTATTTATTAGAGCAGTCTTAGGTTTACAGAAGGACTGAGCACAAAGTACCCAAAAGTTCCTATTCACCCTTCTAAGTCCAATGTTGGGATTTCTTTGGTTTCAACCCTTCATTTACGTTCAATCCCACTGAAAATAAAATCCAAATTTCTTATCACGGCCTGTAGGACTCTTTCTGATCTGGCTACTTCTCAGATCTCCTCCCCACCCCTCTTTTTCCCTCCCTCAGTGGCAGTGTTATTGGTTCCCTTGTTATTTCATCACCCAGCGAGACCCTCAGCAGCTCAAACAGACCCATGCCCCTCCCTCTAGGTGCACCATGCACACAGCACGAGTGTTGCCTCAACACAGCTCCATCCAGCCCCTCCCAGAAGGGTGAGCTGCTGCCTCTGGGTCCTGGTTCCTCTCTGTCCCCTCTGCTTGGTCCTCCACTTCACTGTCCCCCTTTGTGTCTCCCAGCCCTTGCTGGTGTCAGGTCTTCCCTACCTTCTCTCTGCTATGCATGATTCCAGTGTCCCATGCAGAAGAGCCTCACCGTTTACGGGTGCTGGGCTAGGGGTCTTCTGCTGCTGCTTTTCTTGTCAAAGATCCTAAGAGATATTGGTCATGGGAACAGACTCTGAGGTTGAGCTGCTCTCTGTTTAAACTCTGGGTCCTTCCCCCAGGAAATAAAAAATCATGGGCAAAGGTACCCAAGGTGTTGGACTTTGCTGAGTCTCAGTGTCCTTAGCATTAAAATGAGGCTACAGAAGGCACCCATTTCAGATGTATATCCTGAAAATGGAATGCTCAAAGAACGGACTTGGGATAGTAGCTGGTAACAGAGTAAATATTCAGTCGATTTGACCTCTTTAGACTCTCATTAATCCAAATCCAAGAAATTTTTCTTACTGCATTTTTCACGTTGGGGGATTCAATTATACTGCAAAGTAGGAGAGACATCCTTCCTTGTAGCCTAGGAAAAAAAATGTCTTACTCTCCCTCTTCTTTTCCTCCTTTCTTTCCTCCTTTTCTCCTCTCCCTCCCTCCCTCCCTTCCTTCCTTCCTTCCTTCCTTCCTTTTTTCCTTTCTCTTCCTCCTATCAATAGTTCTATGTGTTGGGTGTGCAGATTTTGTCTGCCATGTCCCAAGTTCTCCTGCGTTCCGGTACCTGCCATGTGAATATCTCTTGCTTCTTTGCTCGTGAGTGAATTTTTACCCCAGCTCCCTATCCCCATGGCCTCCTGGCCTCAGGCCTTCCAACCCTGCAAGGGATGGTTTGGCCACAGGAATGCAAGATATAGACCCCAGTGGTCTCATCTTACTTGTTTTGATGACCACCTTGGCAATACTTAACAGCCCTGATTTACCATCAGGCCCTGAGAGTGGTCATGGCTCCCTCAGTGATGCACCTCTCAGGACATGAGGCCTCCATTGTCTGTGGTCCCTGTGCCCCGGGAGTGGCTGTTTGTCTTAGTGCTATGGTTTGGACAGGAAGCAAGCACTTCCGGACATGCTGGTGATCAGAGGACTCTTCCCCTAGGAACAACGGGTCCCCTTTTCTGTGGCCTTTTTATAAATTTTAATGTTTCTCCGTTGACAAACTTCCCCCCTCTCGCATGACTGAAGGACAAGGACAAAGCAGCCTCACAAAATGTATGAAACCCTTCAAATTGTCACCTTGGAGTAGAAGAGCCCTTGCTACTTCGTTGCCCCCTTGTGCTGTAGAGGAGAACTGGGATGGAGAATGAAATCCGTAATCTGGATTTCCAGATTACACTTTCAATTGTGTTTTTTGGCTATTTTTCAGAAGAGAAAAATGTCAGTGCTTTACAAAATTTTGCTAAGCAACAATACCTTCCACCTGTTTTCATCTGACTTGGAATTTTTACTTTAAAAATGAATAAATAAAACAACTTACCTTGTAGGTAAAATGTGTGTTTGAAAACGTAGCTGAAGACAGTGGCCTTCCCAGTCATCCTGAGAGTTTTGTTTTTCTAAAATGTAAAAAGAGCTATAAATACTTGCAGATGATCATACTCCAAGAGGTCAGACGTGGCAACCCCAAAACAGAATTGGACACCCCTGCGAAACATCATAATAACTCCACACTGCGCGTGCGTGTGTTTCGGTGTGTGTCTGAATGTGTGTGTTTACACAAGGCATTCATTCATGTCATAGCCTTGTAGTCAGAGGAAAAGACATGAGGAAAAGGCATATTGTCCCTTCCAGCGAGAAAAATTCTCTACTTCAATTTTCATTTTATATCCATCCATCTATCATCTATCCATCCATCTATCATCCATCCGTCCATCAAACATAAATTCATTCATTCTTTCATTTATCCATACACTCATCTATCCATCCTCCATCCGTTTATCCATCCATCCATCCACCATTCCATTTCTCTATCCATCCATTCATCCTCCATCCATCCATCCACCTATCCATCCACCCATCCATCCATCCACTCAAGGAGTATTGGGTAATTGTTCTGTACCACACACTGTGTTACATGGGATTCTTATCTTCACAGTAATCCCAATAAGGTACTTGTTTTTTGTCTCCAAAATAAGAAAGCACAGGCTCAAAGAAGTTAGTAACTTGCCCAAGTTCTGCAGCTATAAGAAGTTGAACTGGAATTCATTGTCACTAGCTGCAAATCCTGAGCCCCTTCTGTTATATCATGCTTATCTGAGTGGTGGGGAAGAGGCAGTCGGTGTCAGGTGGAGGCTATTAGCTCTAAGGAACAAAAGGGGAGGGGAGCTGATGACTCTTATTGGGCCTATTGGTTTGGTTCTCCTGCTTTCTGAAAAGGGTTTCAAATACCTCGGCTTAAATATATGTAAACTCAGCCTACAGCCTAACAGCAAAGTCAAGATGGCCCAAACAGAAGGTGAAAATTCACATTTGAATATTTAATTTTAGGTAATACCCTCTGACAGGCAGTATTTAAAATAACATGAGTGGAAGAATTTATGCTTATTTGAAAACTGTGAGGATGGGAGAAATTTGGGGATATTTACTGAGCTCCTGCAATGTAACAGTTAACATGTTAGAGATAGAAATTATGGATTTAATAGTTTTATCTATTTATTAATATTTGGCCTAATTCTATAAGTGGTTTATAGGATATAGTGACTACTCAGTGCTTAAGAAATCACCAAAAAAGTAAAAATAAAATAATGATGGGCACGGTGGCTCACGCCTGTAATCCCAGCACTTTGGGAGGCCAAGGCCTGCGGATCATGAGGTCAAGAGATTGAGACTATCCTGGCCAACATGGTGAAACCCCATCTCTACTGAAAATACAAAAATTAGCTAGGCGTGGTGGCATGTGACTGTGATCCCAGCTACTTGGGAGGCTGAGGTGGAAGAATCGTTTGAACCCAGGAGACGGAGGATGCAGTGAGCCAAGATTGCGCCACTGCACTCCAGCCTGGCAACAGAGCAAGACTCTGTCTGAAAAAAAAAAAAAAAAGATGGAATTGCACATTATAAAAGGAGGTCAAGACTAGGGAGTAACTCTAAGGCAGAAGCAGGGACCAAACAATTCAGTGCAGTTGCTCTGATTGGGCCACACAATTAGCTCTGAGCTTCCTGGTGACCAAAGTAAAAAGGGAAACAGGATCAGCCATGTGATTTTTCTTGTCCAAGAAGAGAAAGCAAAGCAGTTCCTCTGTAGGAAGGATGAACAGGAGGTCACACTCTGGAGAGAAAAATGAGAGAATCCAGCCACAATGGAATCCATGAAAATGATCAAACGAAGGCAGCACGGCCACTGATTTCAGTCCAGTAGGGAAATGTGTCTCAAAGGAAAGAGAAGAGATTTTAAACTGGGGATGGTAGTGGCTTAGGTTCTCAGTCTTTAAGAATTGTATGTACTTTAATTCTGTAGTAAACTTTTTTAATTACCAAAATTTTTAATAAAACTCTTAGAAAACGTATGTCCTTTTATGTAAAAATTTTAACTTGTCTAATGACGGTCGTTTTGTGGTTGTGGCAGGTATAGCAAGGGATTTAACTACTTAGCATTGTTTCTGGAGCAGTGTAGACACTCAATAAAAACGTGTTGAGTGAGTGAATAAAATAGAAACAAGGTGCTTGTTGAGCAAAGAGAAACAAAGGATGAACTTAATGAAATCTTGGGCATTCTTCATTCAAATTCAGAAATAATTGATTTCTGAACTGGTGCCCAGCCGCTAAACTAAGCTGCCCTTCTTAACAACTTCATATCTTGAATTTGAACCCCCAGGCTCTTCTGCAATGCTAGTACTTGAGAATGTTAGACACTTTACTTGTTTTGCTTACTTTGACCCAATTCCTTTGATACAAGCAGGTAGCTTTTGAATCAACATTATTGAGGTGTAATTATATATACTAAGGTGTGTGCTGTTACAGTGTACAGTTTGATGAATTTCATGCGTGGATTACCGCATGTAAATGCCATGTCAAAGAAGATAAAGAATATTTCCATCACCCTAGAATTTCATTTTTTTTTACAATTAATCCTCTACGACTCTCCACAGGCAACCCCTGATTGAGCTAATGAGTCTTTTAAAATTTTTTTTTATTTTTATTGATTTTTTTTTTTGAGAAACAATGTCTAATTCTATTACCAAGGCTGGATTGCAGTGGTGTGATCTCAGCTCACTGCAGCCTCCACCTCCTGGGCTCAAGCCAGCCTCTCACCTCAGCCTCCTGAGTAGTTGAGACTACAGGTACAGACCAGCATGCCCAGCTAATTTTTGTGTGTTTTGTAGAGACAGGGTTTAGCCATATTTCCCAGACTGGTCTTAAATTTGTGAGCTCAAGCCATCCACCCACCTTGGCCTTCCAGAGTGCTGGGATTACAGGTGTGACCCACTGTGCCTGGTCTGATGAGTCTTTAGTCTGCTTTTCATGTTGTTCTGAAAGTTAAGAGTGAGGTGAAACAGAAGCTTTAAAAGTTTTGAGGCTACTTATTTTAGCCATGGGTAGATTGAGGCCAGCAGGCTTCTGCTTGCCTAGTCAATAGTGAGGCTGGTGGAAGTAGCCAGGTCTCAGGAGTCATGCTCTTTCCACTGTGTATACCTTTCTGAGAGGGGACTCAGCTGGGAGAAATAGATGACACGTATTCATTGTAGTTAAAAGTAGCAGTGGCGGTGAAAATTATTCTGAATTATCCTTAGAATTATTAAGAAAATGATACCCTTAAATAAATGTTTGAAAGAAATGAGTTTTGTTGGAAATAATACCTCACAGCCACTTCTCAGAAGTCCAAAGACTGAAGCAAATTAAGAGGTGCCCTTCAAGCAGTTGGGGGGAAAAACACAGAGTTCCTAATAAATATCTCACCAATCCAATTATAACATTCAAATCAAGGAGAGAAAATGCAGCATCAAATGTAATGGAAGTTTTCTTTCCCATCGAAAACACAGCCTGCTTCTCATTGTCCGGTGCCGAAGGGGATTTCAAAGTCAGCTTTTCTAGGTGAGGGGGGAAAATGCCATGTAAATCAAAGTGAAATAATCAAATTTTTTCTGGTGGAAATAACTTAGTTGTTTGATGTAATTTTGACACTCAGCATAATTTCGGCATCAACATTGAAGTTAGGGGATCGGGGTGTCTCTGTGAGATTTGTGTAGTAAGAATTTACCAATCAGGAAAATTTAACATAGACTGTGAATGTAATGTGGCCTTCTGCATTTTGGTGTAAAATAAGGACTTCTGCTAGATTCACTGCCAATAGAAAGGCAGAAAAGACGTGTTGCCTATTCTGGGGGGATTGACTGGTGTCCCCCCAGAATAATTTATGTCCCCCCAGAAGCCCAGAATATGATTTTATTTGGAAATAAGGTAGTTGCAGGTGTAATTAACTAAGGTGAGGTTATACTGGATTAGGGTGGATTCTAAATCCAATGGCTGATTCTCTTAAAAGTGGAGGAGTGGCACTTTGGGAGGCCGAGGTAGGTGGATCGCAAGGTCAGGAGTTTGAGACCAGCCTGGCCAACATACTGAAACCCTGTCTCTACTAAAAATACAAAAACTTAGCCAGGTGTGGTGGCACCTGTAATCCCAGCTATTCGGGAGGCTGAGGCAGGAGAATCACTTGACCCTGGGAGGCGGAGGTTGCAGTGAGCTGAGATCGTGCCATTGCATTCTAGTCTGGGCAGCAGTACAAGACTCCATCTAAAAAAAAGAAGAGGAGTGAACACAGAGACACAGAGAGAAAAGAAGGACATGACAATCCTTCAAGGAGGCAGACACTAGAACATCGTAGACAGAAACCAAAGAACACCAAGGACTGCTGGCAACCACCAGAAGCCAGGACGAATGCTTGGGGCCATTTCTCAGGGTCTCCAGAGGGAGTAGGGTGATACCTTAATTTAGGACTTTTACAGCTTGGAGGGAGCACATTTCTCTTGATGTAACCCACCTGTTATGGGCTTCCTGCATGGAAGCCCTAGGCAACAAATGCACTAGTGTTAGGTCAGATCTTTTCTGCTTAGAGAAACAAGAGCCAGCCCGTGATCAGGATACAGCAACACCAAAATATATGGCATTGAATTTTCCCTAACAGAGAAACTGGGCTTTCAGTATTTTGAGTCAGCGGTCAAGATTCTTCCTAACACCCTTTGAAAAGGTCTCTGTACATGTCTCATCCAGTGAGTGAGAGGCAGAAGCTTCCATGAGTCCCAAAGCTTCCAGTAGGAAGTCAGTCTGCTTCCCTCGTCTCTGGGAAGGTACATGCTGACGCCATGTACCTTCCCAGAGACAAGTCCCAGAGCGCTTCCCAGGGAGCATGCTCTGAGCCCTAGAGAGATTAAATGGAGGGAACTTCGGGTACTTTTTCTACCTAGAGCTACCCAGCCACTTGGCGAGACGGCTCGTAATCTCTCTCCTGGTGTGAACAAACCGTGGGAGTAGGATGGCTGGAGGCAGGGGAACGTCCATGGCAAGCAGCTACCGGGGTATGACACATGGTGTCTGTCCTTCTGCAGGCAGAGGTCTTGTGGAGGCTTTTGTCTAGGTCACCATAACCCGGAAGGCTGTTGTGTAGACAGAGGTTTCTATAGCCCCAGAGGCGCATACCACCTAGTAGGCAGCAGCCTACTAGGAGAGGGCAGATGGGATTATTGCTCACTGTTCCTTATTCTCTGTCTCTCTAAGATTTAGCTTCTGCATTAAATTCTGGTGGCTGTTGTAACAAAATGCTACAAACTGGCTGACATAAACCAATAGTAATTTATTCCCTCAAAGTTGTAGAGTCCAGAAATCTGAAGCTGAGGTGTCAGCAAGGTCGTGGATCTTCTGGAGGCTCTAGGCAAAGGTCCGGTCCTTGCCTCTTCCAGCTCTGTGGGCATTCCTTGGCTTGTTGCTGTATCTCTCTCTTCTGTCTTCTTGTCACCTCGTCTATGTGTCTGCCCTTAAACTCCCTCTGCCTCTTCCTTACGATAATGCATGGGACCGCATTTATGGTCAACCCGAATGATCCAGGACAAACTCCTCCAGATCTGTAACTAAATCACAAATTGTACCCAATAAGATTCTCATTTGTAGATTCTAGGGATTAGGACATGGACATGTTTTTTTTGAAGAAATGTCTTTTTCTTTTGAGGCTGCTAAAACAGAATACTGGGCAGCTTATAAACAACAGAAATTTATTTCTCACAGTTCTGGAGCTGGGAAGTCTGTAATCAGCGTCCCAGCCCGTTTGGTGTCTGCTTAGGGACCACTTCCTAGTTCAGAGATGGTGCCTTCTAGCTGTGTCTTCATATGGTGGGAGGGACAAGGCAGCTTTTTGGGGCCTCTTTTTATAAAGGCACTATCCGCATTCATGATGACTGTTTTCACGACCTAAATACCTCCCAAATCTCCACCTCTTAATAGCATCACATTGGTGATTAGATTTCAACCTGTGAATTTTAGGGGAACATAAACATTCAGACCCTAGCAGGAAGCCACCATTCCACCCACTGCAGCTTCTACGCCATGTGCTTTTGCAGTGCCTCTGCCTGTGGCAGGTGGAGTTGTCACTGAGAGTTCATGCATCTCTGCTCACTCCTGCCAGCATGCCATGAGATGACTGTGTCCCAGATGTTGGTATCTCAGATACTCCTTCATTCTGTGATGAGCATGAGACCCAAAAGGAACAGATCCAACTTGACCTGCAACTTGGAGCACAGCTGATGCAGCCCAGCCTCAAACGAGGGTGCTAGCAATGGATGCTTGCTATCATACTTCACAGACATCTGGGGGACGGCTCTCACTCCAGCAAAGATGACTAACACCATGGAGACTGCAAGTTGGCTTCAATGACTCGTACAATGGAGATTGCAAGGAGGCTCTGAAATGCTTCTGAGCCTTTGATTAATAATCCCCCTGAAATGTCGGTGCTGCTTTTTCTAGGGAGTGCTTCCTACTCTCCTCTCTGTAAAAAATCTTAGAACGTCCAGATGGAGATCCATAATTCCTTGCTACACATCTGTCTTGCCCACTAGACTGTCCTAAGAGTCAAGGATGGTACAGAAGTGTCTCTATACACTCCGTACCTAAGGAGAGGTTTTTATGAATGGATGGATTCACAAATGAATAATCAAATTACCAGAGTATTCTTAACTTCCAAGGGCTGTAAGAGAAAAAAGCAGCACTTACATACTGGGCTAGAGCAGCACAGGGGCTATGTTATGTGCAAGGGCTTTGGAGACAAACTCATGGGTTTGAATCTCAGCTCTTCCACTAACGAGGCATGTGAACTTCAGTTAGGTGCCTAAAGTCTCTGTTTCTGTCCCTGTGTGCAAAATGGGGGTACTGGTAGCCCCCGCCTCAAGGGTCTGGTATAGAACTTGGCACAGTGTTAGTACCAGGTAAGCATAATCTAAGCCAGGAGCAGGCAAAGTGCACCCCACGGGCCAGAGCTAGCCTGAAGCCTGTTTTCCCGTTGCCTACGAGCTAAGAATGGCTTTTGCATTTTAAATTGTTGAAAACAAATTTCTTATAAGGATATTACTTTATCACACATATAGATATGTGAAATTCAAATTCTAGAGTCCATAGGTAAGGTGTTGGTGGAACTAGCCATCCCCACTCCTTGACATACTATCTATGGCTATTTCTCTGCTACAGTGATCAGAGCTGAGAAGCTATAATGCAGACTCCATGGCCCTTTACAAATAAAGTTTGCTGCCTCTTGATCTAAGTTGTTACAATCTATGATTATACTTAGCAAAGGTGCCCAAGTGCTGGAGCTAAGATGCCAGCATTTCCTTTCCACCCGGCCACACCTTAGTCAGCCAGTTTAATGATGATTTCTGCGAAAGAGTCTTACAGATGAGCAGTACGGCTGATTCCATCTGGGTGCAAGGGCAGGAGGGAATGGAAAGTCACACTTTCTTCATCTCCTCTCCCTTTATTTTTATAATCTCTGTGCATGTCTTGTTGCTCTCAAGAGTGATACCTCCTGGTCTCTAGAACTGGGAGAGCTCAGAGGAGAGGTCATGCCAGAAGACTAGCAAAATACGTGAGTCAATACGAACGAAAACAACAGA
The DNA here is from genome assembly GCF_001604975.1 of Cebus imitator. Classification (NCBI taxonomy): domain Eukaryota; kingdom Metazoa; phylum Chordata; class Mammalia; order Primates; family Cebidae; genus Cebus; species Cebus imitator. Next base: position 2,389,329 of record NW_016107452.1, on the reverse strand, counting down.
TAGGTGAGCAAGGAATCGCAGGATTCAGGGGTGTCATATTCACCACAGTCTGAGCTTTGTCTGATTTACTGGGAAAAATTCAGAGGCTTCCTTTTTTCTGCTTCCTTGTCTCTTCCAGTTACTTCATTAATGTACTCAGCAATTCATGAGCAAGCATTTATTGAGTGGTCATTATATGCCAAGGATTGTGCTACTTGCTGGGGTTCAAGTAATGACCAGGATCAACCGGCGGATCTAGACCTCATGAAATTCCTGGTGTTGGGATCACTGCAGACCCACATGAGGCATGTGGGGTGAATGAGATAAAGGCATCTCTTCCTGCTGGCAGAGTTTGTGGCATGGCAAATTTGAAAAGAGCCAGGTATAGGCCTAGTTTATTTCCTCAGTCAGTGACCTCGTGCAGTGCACGGCCAGCACAACGGTGCATAGCAGCGCTGCTGGGTCTCATGGGAGGCACTCACAGCTAAAAGGGGCAGAGGAAGCAGGCAGGCGAAGGGGTTGAGCAGAGTTGAGGGACATACTTGGCAGCATTTGATCCATCCTTGTAAAAGGGTTCCTTCTAAGGGGAGACCAGCACGTACCTATAGCAGTGAAAACAGCCCTGCAGTAAGATTTTTTTCTTCTGTATTACTGTTTGTTTTAAATAGGAGCATTCACAGGCAAGGAGAGGTCAATCAATCCTTTGCAAATTTCTGAAACTTCCTTTGTAAAAGAGAGTGAGAATTTATGTGTCACCATTTAAGCTGTCTCAACACAGCCACTGGCACTGCATTTTGGTGGAGGCACTAAATGACTGAAGAGATGTGGGAGATGGAGAAAAGATGCTTTTATTATTATTGTTGTTATTCAGAAGCTTTTATTTGATCATATAAATCGTTACACTCACTTAAGTTTCTGCCTCAACCGAGACCAAGAATTACATCAACCAATATTCTCTGGCCCACTGCTACTGTGTAGAACCTTAAATGGTAACTTACAAGGAAAAAAAATAATCAGAGGGATTTGTCATGATTGGATGATCAGATTCTAGAAAATCAAAACATACTTGACTACAGAGATGAATTTGCATATTTGAACGGCACTAGATGTCATGGGCAAGCTCTGCTTCTCTTTCCACTGGTGTCTTTATTTTCCTAGCCCCACTGTTTATTAAATGTGCTTGCATTTGAAGCATCTCTAGACCCTGCCATCTGCATTTTGAAGAGAAGAACTCCCTCACGTGAAGTCCCTCCTTTGAAAACTATATCCATATGAAATTCTCGATTTATATAGACGAAGGCAGATATCCAAAGTATGTTATATAATACCACAGCAAGAAACTGCCCTGTTAATAAAACTCAGAGAATTTCTAGTAGCAGCTGTGATAACAGAACCTGTGGAGTGTCATGCAGGGAGAGTAATAAAGTACAGTAAAAGAATTTAGGTTGTGTCTTTGAAACTCACTATGTACAACAGTTTTAAGCCTGCTGGTTTTGCTAGTCAATGTCAGAAAACCCCACCCTAGTCAAAAATGATGACTGCTTAGATGTCCTTTTTGAGTCTTATGTTTGTTACAATACCATCTGGAATCTTCCCAAATGACTCTTTCCCCAAATCCAGCCAAATTCTTCTCTAGAATTCCCTATTCTCTTTACCTACTGTATTTTTTAAAACTTAAGACTTATTTCCATCTGACATGACATATGTACTAGTTAGCTACTGCTGCATAACAAATACTCCTACACTTAGTGGCTTTAAAATAGCGACATTTTTATCTCATAATTTTTTTGTGTCAGGAACTTAGGCATGGCTTAGCTAGATCCTCTAGCTCAGAATCTCTCACAAGGTTGCAGAATAAAAATGGTGGCCAAGGCTCAATCATGGAAAGATTCAGGGGAAATTGACTGGAGTCATTTTAGGAACCGCCTATCAATCCATTTATTTTAATTAATTTTTGTGTGTTGTCTCCATTCCACTATAATAGAAACTCCATAAAGGCAGAGATATTTCTGATTTGTTCCTCCCTGTGTCCATGGTACCAGAACTAAGCTTGACATGTGGCTGGTGCTCAAATATTTGTTGAATGAATGGACCAGTATAGAGATTGTTCCTGCTTCTTGCAGAAATCCCTTGCATGTCTTAATTCCTTTTCTTCATCAGTACAAGGGAAGCCAGAGAATTTTGAGCATCAAAATTCTGAGATAGTATAAAAACTAGGAGAAAAGATTCATTTTAACACTTGTGGCAGACAATAATATTCATGCCCTAATCTCTGGAACCTGTGAATATGTTACCTTACCTGGCAAGAAGAAACTGTGGCAAAAGAAGAAATATACCTATGTTCTCTGACCCTGGTTTCTGGCATAAGAGCTTCTAAAACTCCCAGAATTTCCTGAGTGATAGAAATAGGGTGAGCATTTTTATTTATGTTTTAAGACAGTTCTGTCACCCGGTCTAGAGTGCAGTGGTGTGATCAGGGATCACTGCAGCCTTGACTTCCTGGGCTCAGGTGATTCTCCTACCTCTTCTTCCTGAGTAGCTGCTACTACAGCTACAAGCCACCATGCCCTTTAAAAATAAATTTTTGTTGAAGAGATGGGGTCTCACCGCGCTGTCTAGGCTGGTCTCCAACTGTTGGTTTCAAGCAGTCCTCTCACCTTGGCCTCCCAAGTGCTGTGATTACAGGCATGAACCACTGAGTTTGGCCACATATTTCACTATTCATAATAAACTCCATAGAACCATACCAGAGCTTATGCTAATGAGGTGAGTCTTGGAGAATGGGGGTAATTACTGTGAGATTAGGGGGCTGAAACTTTCAGCGCCCTCACCTCCAGGGAGAGGACAGGAGCTAGAGTTTTGAGTTCAGTCACTTGTCATCAGTGATTTAGCCAATTGTGCCTACCTAAGACAGCCTCTGTGAAAACTCTAAACTACCTGGTTTGGAGAACTTCTAGGTTGGTGAACATATCAGGGTGCCGGGTGGGTGACACACCTGGAGAGGAAATGGAAGCTCCGTACCCCACTCACCACGCCTTTCCCTATGCACTGCTCCCATTTGGCTGTTTCTAAGTTGTGCCCTTTCGTGTAAGTAAATGTTTCCCTGACTTTTGTGAGCCATTCTAGCAAATTATGGAACCCAAGGAGGGAGTCCTGGGAACCCCCAATTTATAACTAGTTTGTCCGATGAACCAGAGGCCCACAGTTATGATTGATGTCTGAAATGGGAGCAGTCTCATGGGACTGAGCCCCTAATCTGTGCGATCTTAATAACTCCAGGCAGCTATCGGGACATGTGGTCAGTATCTGCTGAGAATGGGGGCATTGGTTAGTATGGGAAAACTCCCACACATGTGGTGCCAGAAGTGTGGTGTGAGTACTATATAGAAAAACAGTGGGGTTTTTCCCCCTGGGGACTGTGCAGATGTGACTGAGGCTATACACCTGGAGGTGGGAGATTATCCTGGGGTGGGGGTACACTTGGATCACATGAGTCCTTAAAAGTGGAGAACCTGTCCTGGGTGTGTTCCCAGAGATGGAAGGTGAGGATGATTTGAGTCCCTGTGGCTGGTTCTGAGATATAGGAAGCTTTGCACAAGGAGAAGAAAGCCCTCTGGGAGCTGAGAGCCACTCCAGCTGACAGCCAGCCAGGAAACAGAGAGCTCAGTCCTCCCACTGCATGGAGCTAAATTCTGCCAACCCGGTGAATGAGCAAAACGCGTTATTCCCCCAGCACCTACAGAAAGAAACACAGCTTGCTAATCCCCCAGGTTTCGTTTACTGAGAGTCATACTGGACTTCCGACCTCCAGAACTATAATATGATAAATCTGTGTTGCTTTTCACCACAGAGTTCTTGGCCATTTGTTATGGCAGCAATGGAAAACCAATGCAACTGTGTTTACCAGCTGTGGATCCCTGGTTAGGCTGAATATGAGAGAAGGCTTTGGAAATAGCAGTGGAGACATTTCCCATTTGCTGTCACCATGGAAATGACCCAGGCTTCAAAAATCCTGGGTTTTTTGAAAGAGCCTAATTTTCAGGGTAATCCTGATGTAACCAAGTATTGTGGCCCTCAGGTCAGGGGGAGAAGAAACACTTCAATTTTATGAATACACATCCACGAAGGATAGAGACTCAGGGGCAGCTCTTCGCTCTTGATAAGGCTTTGGGGGAAGAAAAGGTCTTTCCTAGGACCTTGTCTTCTCAAGAAGTATTGATGTCTACTTTCCAGGCCACCTCAAAGAAAATGTTGCCGTGAGAAATATTCATAAAGCAAGCTGAGGTGGCTGTCATTAGCCCTTTTACCAAATCTTTAGTCTTCTTAATGAAATAAAAGACCACAAATTAATGGATTTTTATTTTGTGAAAATCTGTGTAACCAAGGCTGGGCACAGTGGCTCACGCCTGTAATCCCGGCACTTGGGAGGCCGAGGCAGGTGAATCACTTGAAATAAGGAGTCCAACACCAACCTGGCCAACGTGGTGAAACCCATCTCTATTAAAAATATGAGAAGATTAGCTGGGCGTGGTGGTGCATGCCTGGAATCCCAGTTACTCAGGAGGCTGAGGCAGGAGAATTGCTTGAACCCTTGAGATGGAGGTTGCAATGAGCTGAGACTGTGCCTCTGCTCTCCAGTCTGGATGACAGAGTGGGACTCTGCCTCAACAAAGCAAGGAAAGGAAGGAAAGGAAAAGGAAAGGAAGGGAAGGGAAGAGGGGTAGAGAGAGAGAGAAAGAAAGGAAAGAAAGAAAGAAGAAGAAAGAGAAGGAAAGAAGGAAGGGAGGGAGGTAGGGAGGCAGGGAAAGAGGAGAAGGAAGGGAAGGAATGGAGGGAAAGCAAGCAAGCATCCATGTAACCAGCACCTATGTTAAGATCTGGATCAAAATCAGTTCTGCAGACGCCCTCCATACCCCTCCCAATCACTAACCTCCTAATAAGTTTCTGTATGTGTCCTTTGGTGAAATGATCACCTATGCATTTCTGCTGGGCTTGGACCTGGGAGGGGGGGTTGCTGAATCAAAAGCATCTTTTTTTTTTTTTTTCTTTTGCTAAATACAGAGCAAAAGGGCTGGGATAAGGGTGAGCTGAATAATGTAAATTGTGCAAATAAAGGGTCACATCCTGTCTTTCTTTAAAATTCTAGTACATTGCACATCATGGATTGTTTTGTATTTGTTTTGATTTTTTGTATTAATTATAGTGTTGAATTCGGTGCTCCCTTAAATCTTGCACCCAGAGTGAATGCGTCACTCACCTCACCCTAATCCCAGCCCCAAACGGGTCTAATAAATGCCCCGCTGCCTGCATTCTTGATGTCTGGTCTGGGAGGTCCACTGGGACTGTGTTGGCTTTAGCAGACCCTTAGGCACCTGGGCCTCAATTCTCATGCCCATGCCTGCTCTGTCTCACGGGGGCACTTTGTTTTATTTTCAAATAGGCTCTTTTTATCCACAGAGAACTTTGCAATATGGTCTTGGGGACTTGGGGGAAAATGTTTCGAGCTTGACTTTTAATTAATTAATTAATAGCTTGGACTGGAGTTTCTCAAGCCCTCATTGTCAGTTCCAGCTACTTAGAAAAGAAGAGGAAGAGGAGGGACGTTGTTTATGAAGGTCTGGCTGGGCAGAGGGGCTGCACTCACAGCTAGAGGAGGTCCGAATTCTACTCACTAAAATTCCCCTTTCTTTATTTCTTTAAAAGGAAGAGATTCTCAATCATCCATTTCCTATCTCTCTAGCCAGCGCTATCTCAAGGCTGATAGGAGGAAACATTTCAGGGCTTGGGTTATTGGGTTTAGGTAAGCAGATCTTCTCAAGAAAAATTGTTCATCAGTCAGCCTAATCTACCTGTCTGGAGCAGAACGTTTTTTATTTTGTTACATGCTAGTTGCTGGGCATTCTGGGCATAGCAGCAGTGCATGCAAATCCAGGCTCATTTACCACCGGGAGGCAGGGGATACCCGGGCTTGGAAACCAAGGTTCCACCTGGGATGTCAGTGATTGATTTCACTAAGGGGAAGTGGGGCAGTGGTGTGACAACTTCAGGACTGATTGGGACTCGGGACTGCGAAGCTGGCTCTCTGCCTGTTTCTTGTGTTCTCCAAAGAAGAACTTGTGCTAAGAGAACTAATGCAATCGAATGCCACAGGGAAAGAGTTTTGTTTGCTGGTTTGTTTGGCAGGCCAAGGGTTCTATCCACATCTAAGACCTGATTAATTTCATGAGGCAGCTACTACCTCCCAATCACTGTGTTTGTCTAACCGCCTGCTCAGGCTCATGTTTGCCCCATTTGTAATATTACTGACGTGCCTTTGAGTCAGGCCCTCGCTGCTGTTTTCAGCCCTCAGGCCTGCCTTGAAAGTGTATCATCAGCTCCGCAGGCTGTCAGGCTGCTGGGTCTCCAGGACCCTGTCCTGCCTCGATCTGCTTACCCTCCCCCTCTCACCCTCCCTTTCCATTCCTATCCTTTCTGAATTCAGACTATGTGTGACATGTTTGCGTTTATTGATTCTCATCACCATTTTCTCTGATTCTTAACGTGATGTCCCCAGCTTGCGCCTCTGGTTCCCTTGGTTGTCACGGTTTGGATGTCTCTTCTGACCATAACCCACCAAACACCCTCAGCAAATCACCCTGCCTCTTCCTTCTCCATTTCTGACATCACAGAGCCCATTTCTGGGGAACATGACCACCCCAGAGCGGGACCTGGACGGTTAGAAATGTCACAACTGTGTCACATTCACTGCATCATTGTCACTGTGATGTTCTCAGCACAAACCAAATATATCATCTGTATTTCCTTCTTTTTTTTT
>NW_016107452.1:2370905-2382496 GCF_001604975.1 Cebus imitator | reverse complement strand
TTTTTGAGATGGAGTCTAGCTCTGTTGCCCAGGATAGAGTCCAGTGGCGTGATCTCAGCTCATTGCAACCTCGCCTCCCGGCTTCAAGTGATTCTTCCGCCTCAGCCATCCATGTAGCTCTGACTACAGACGTGCGCCACCATGCCTGGCTAATTTTTTTTATTTTTAGTAGTGGTAGGGTTTCACTGTGTTATCCAGGATGGTCTTGAACTCCTGACCTCATGATCTGCCTGCCTCGGCCTCCCAAAGTGCTGGGATTACAGGTCTGAGCCACCACGCCCAACCCATATCTGTATTTCTTTGAGAGTGAAAGTACTTTGCACCACTTTCCAATATCTCTAACAGTCTGGCATACATTTTTCCAAGTCTTATAACATATTTATGCATGTGTGTGTATATGTATGTATGTTTGCCTGCATATGCATCTATATTCATTTAAGCATATATCTGAGGTATCTGTTGATGTCAGTACATATAGATCTGTCTCGTTCTTTTTTTAAAGGCTGCAGTGAGTTGCATTGTATGAGTGTATCATAATTTATTTATCTAATTAAAACCAGAGAATCTTAAAGCTCAGCTAGTGCTTTCAGGCAGAGGAATCCCCTCTCCACCATCTCCATGGGATGCTAGCCCAGCCCACACAGGTCTTGGGTTTCCTTGGGTAATGAAAGTTTTGTTGCATCTCAGCCTCTGGGGTGATGGTTTTATTTCTGCCTCGTTTCAAAGGCTGGCTATTCAGTCAAGACGAAGGGAGATTTCCAGCCATGCCTATGTCCAGGATATTTTAAAGACACACAGCAGTTCAGGCAGATCACCCGCAGAATCACTGCCGCTTTGACATTTGGGTTCCCCGATGGGTCATCCTTGGCCCTTCTATATTTTCACTCTGTCTGCCTTTGATTTGAAATATAGCTGCCTCCTGGACATCTCTAGCTTGCCACACACTGGTGTAGACACTTGGACATACATGTTCTAAACCGGCTTGTCTTTCCTTATGAGATACTGGCTTTCATCCTTGTTGGCTTTTCCCATCTACCTTATGCTCTACCTATCAAGCATTTGTAGAGTGCCTGCCCTCCTCTTCAGGTCTTCATCACTGCTCGGGTTCTGGCCATTGCCAGCCCCTGATCACTCTTGTGTCTTTCCATCCTGGCCAGAATCATGGTCAGAAAAGCTAAGCTGGCTGTGTTTCACACAGACACATTCTACCCGACCCTCTGTCTCCTACCAGATAAAGCACAAGGCCTTTAGTCAGAGCACAACACTTTCCATACCCTGAAGCCTTGCCTTCTATTTCACCCTCATCTTCTGCCCTGCAAGGGAGTGTAACACTCAGCCTCTCAGGCCATCTCTTTGGCCATGTTGTCTTTTCTCTCTGGATCTCCTCTCTACCTCTTCTTTAAGTCTCAGATGTTTCCTCCTCTAAGGAGCTTCTTCTGATCACTTAGGCTGAATGAGGTAGTTCCGTTCTCCAATAGGACGGTTCCTGCCTTTACTGTTGCCCTTCCCTCATAAAGTAAGATTGTCCATCTGCTCTCTTTCTGAGAATCTCCCAGGGGCTCACCTCCTCTTACTCAGCTTTATATCCCCAGCTCTTATCAAAGGAACTGATGCATAGCACATATTCAGTACACAAAGGATGGATGAGTAGATGAATGGATAAATAGATGAATGGGTAGATGGATGAATAAATAGATGGATGAGTAAAGAGATGGATGGATGAATAAATAGATGGTGGATAAATAGATGGATGGACAAATGGATGGATAGATAGATGAATAGATGGGTAGATAAATGGATATGTAGATAGATGGATGGATGTGTGGGGATGAGTGGGTGGATGGACAGATGAGTGGTTGGGAGGGCAAATGGATGGATAGATAGATGAATAGATGGATAGATAATTGATGGGTAGATAGATGGATAGATGTGTGGGGATGGGTGGATAGGTGGGCAGGTGGATGGGTGAGTGGATGGATGGCCAAATGGGTGGAGAGATAGATGAATAGATGGATGGATAATGGATGTGTGGATAGATGGATGGATGTGTGGGGACGGGTGGATGGGTGGGTGGATGGATGGATGAGTAGTTGGTTGGGTAAGTGGATGGATAGATGGATAGATGGGTATATAAATGAATAAATGATTCTGAATCATTGCCAGTACTTCTCTAGTTTTAAGCATCAACAAATTACGTTGAGTAGTTTGAGGTAGTTCATCCCTCCCTTTGGCTTCATGGCACTATGTTCTCTGCCCTGGAAGGCCAACAGGGAAGTAGCAAAGTCTGGAAGGAGAGGTGACCTGCCTTATCCTTGCCTAGGGCATGACACTAGAGGCTCCTTTCAGTCATTTCAGTTTTTCTTAATTAACTTTTTAATTGAGGTGATGTTCAAGGGAATATTAGTCCTAGTGATATGCTCCAGGAAGGCTGGTGAATGAAAGGTAGGAAGGCTACTTTGTGCACTGCATTCTCTAAGGATGTCTCTGCCATAGCAAGACACAGGGTACATTAACTTATAAATGGCTGAGATGCATTGTCCCCTTGAAAGCTGCCTAATGTGAAGACGGGCTCCTTCAGTCTCTCTAATCATGGTAATAATATTAATAATAAAATAATGTGGATGAGGTCCTGTCCTTGTGTGGGACCTGTCCTTGTGCAGCAGCTTACAATGTAAGGAGCAGAATCTGTGATCCACTTAGCATGTTCCCTGCTTTGTTAATGTCATTCTTAGGGTAAACCTGGGCATTTGTGGAATGTAACATGACAGACATCCATTTACATAGAAACGTTATGAGGGCTCTAGAGCTTGCCCAAGGTCACCAGTGTCCAGGTGGCAGGATTAAGCTCCAGTCCCAGGCAGCCTCACCCCAGAGCCTTCCCTCCTAGCTGCACCTGGAGGGTAAGGGAGTGAGAGAAGAGGACTTAACATTTCTGGACACCCAACACAAGGTGTTTTTCCCCTGCTGGTCTCCTAAAGTCCTCACAAGGTTTGATTTTCTTCATTAATTGGAGGAAAAGGCAGGTTCACAAGGGGTAGCCTGGCTGGCAGGTCCGTGACAGTTCCCAGACAGAGCCCAGCTCTTTCCCTCTGCGTGCTCTTCCCCTCCGCGTGCTCTTCTAAATGAGAATGGGCAGGATGAGTGATCCGTGGTGGCAGCACCAGGCACGCCAATGCGTCACTCCAGGTCTCCAGGGACAGACTTTTTAAGTCTTGAGACTTCTACTTTTCGATTCTCAATGCAAATCCTTCTCCCACTGATTTGTAACCACATCCCTCTCAGATAAATGGATTGACAGGCTGTCTAATTTCCTTGTATCTTCTCGATCTGAGCATTGTGAGCACAGGGCCTTATCCCCTGAGTGGAAAGATTCTCATTTAAAATGCAGGCTGGAAAGGTTCATCCATATGCAAAGATGAAAGCAGAGCTGTTTACCATCAAGAGCAAGGGGGAGGGATTCTTAGCCACCATGGAGATTCCCAACAACTTGGGGTGCTCCAGAGCCACCCAGGGTTCTTCCTGGCCAAGGATCTGCTCTCCGAAGTTAAGAAGCATTAGGTCTGTGTGGACAGTGAGCCATATTTTCCTCTGTCTCCCCTTCATATTAACCTTTTGCATCTGGGGTAATAAAATAGGATTTTTCCCCAAAGGGTGCATGAGAATTATTCATATCTTTGGAGGGGATCCAAATGGATAAGACGGCGGCTGTTGCTTTCTGTTCTTTTTCCTCATTTTAAAAAACATTTCAGCATTGCCCCAAGCTGAAAAAATGCCTTTTTTTCCAGTCATTTCAGTTCTTTTACTTAATTTTTTGAGATTAAATAATACAGTGAAATGTGCAATTCTTAAGTGTATAACAGGTCCATGAATTTTTATATGCACATATTATGCCCATATATCCACCACTCAGATCAAAATATAGAATATTCTCAGCACCCAAGAGGGCTCCTTAGGCCGATTTCCAGTCGATGTCTCCCTGAAATAACCACCACTCTGACTATTATCATCATAGATTAGTTTTGCCTGACGTTGAACTTCATGAAATTGGAGTCACATGGGATGTATTTTTTGGTGCTGGTGGATCATTAGAGACAACGTTCTTAGCATTAAAAACTGGAGGTTCTATAACCAAGTGGCTCCTACTCACCTAAGTAAAAGGGCTTGATGAAAGTATATAAAATAATGTTCTGGGGGAGATGTCAATAGATGTTCTTTGCAAAAAGGAGTGGAACTTTAGACCTCCTCAACCTCTCCCACCTCCGCCACCAAATGAAAACCAGATTTACCCTGTACCAAATCTGGGCAGCATGTTTAGGATGGACTGCTTAGAATATGTTAACTAATCTACTCAAAATCCACCTTGTGGAAGGTGGAGGGAGACCTCCACATGCCAGGCCATAGAATAGCTATCAGTATGATCTGTGATAAACTTTATTTTTAAGACATGTAGCTGTATCCTACCCAGGGTGAAAAGCAACAGGATCGATTTCTTTTAGGATAGTTAATTATTCTTCTAAGTAACGTTCCAGAGGAAAGCTGGTGGTCAAATGAATTTGAGAACCATTTTACGCTCTCTCTCCATCTTGGGGATTCATAATGCCAATTATTAATTAGCACATTGAAAGCACTGGTAAGTCCTGCTCTGAAGATAGCTATGTGACTTGGGCTACATGAGCAATAACCAAACACTGCTGTCCACAGAACTTCCTTACGCTGGAGAATCTTTTGTCTCACAGAACGTATTTCCCAGAACGTAGGGTCTGAAAGCCAGGAGGATATGAAATCAGTCTTTGGGTGAAAGACTTCCATGTTTACATTTTAGTTCCGAAAAACACATGGCTTGCATCTGTATTGGCTCAGATTGTCCTAAGAGTTAAATAAATAAATAAATAAACAAACAAACCAGGGTGAATATAAGATCACTTTCAAAACTTTTTCCAAAGATGAGTGAAAATAACCGTTTTTAAAAAGTTGGTGTTCTTTATTTTACGTGAAGTTCTTTTTCTCGCTCTGCAGCTGCTAATTTGGAACTCCAGGGGAACCAGAAATGTTTCTCTTGCCTATGACTACTCTTCCACCTCTACAAATCAAGGGAGATGGGCCCTAAATGGAACGAGGGGCTCCCGAGCTAGCAGGGAAAGTCATGGGTGAGCAGGGAAGCGATAGTTATCAGAGTCATGCGAGACACTCTATAATCAGGTTTATTATCTCTTGACCTTTTCTTTTCTCTGTGATGTGTGTTGAAGCAATCAATAAGTGCTTCCAAAATTCCTCCCGTTATCCACAGTGGTCCAGATTTTTTGTCTGCAAGATTCTTACAGAGTTCCCTCAGTTAAAAATCTATCCCATTATTGGATGGATGCTTTATTAGTTTTTCAGCAGAAGTCGTTTCTGCTAATTTGCTAATTCATTCATATGCTCTCTGCCAGCGGCTGGCCGCCCATGGGCCATTTTCAGCTTACTTCTGTTTGGCAAGACACAGAGTCTGTGTGCTGCTTTTAGTTGTATTAAGTCCTTTGGAGAGAAGGAAGGTTCAGGAGGGACGCGACAGATCTTCCTGCTCAGGGAAGACATGTTGCAAGTGTAATGGTGCTTTTAAATCACCTGATCTAAAAATTTTAAAGAAATTTAAAAAAAAAAAAAAAAACTTTTCCTTATAAACTTTTGTTTCCCCAGATTGAGCTCAGCTTGTGCTCATGGACTGAATACAACTAAATTCAATGTATAATCAGTGCCCAGTTGTAGGACCGTTGTTATGTTCTGGGCTCGCAGAGGGTTACCAGAATGACAAACCTCAGCTCTGCTGTTCAAGGAACGTTCAGGCTATTTGGACAGTAAGGCCATCTTTGTAAAACAAACAAACAAACAAACAAAAAACTGGTCATAAAATCACACCATGAATGGGTGACAGAGAAGGAAGGAGAAGTGCTTCCTGTGTGCCAATCGCTGTCCTGTGACTTTGAGTGTCTTAACATATTGACCCCTCAAACAACTCTATGAGGTAGGTATTCTTATTATTTCTATTTAAAGGTGAGAAAACGGGGACACAGAGAGGTCAAAACACTTGCCCAGAGTCACACAGCTAATAGTGGGAGAGGTCGGGTTTGAACACGGGCTTTAAAGAGGAGCTCAGTGTTCCTGGAGGAAACTGGCTTTGATCTGGTGCCTGCTGTAAACCATGCCTCATGCTGAATTATCTGACTTATTATCAGGTTAATTTTCATAAAAGTCTAATCAGGCAATCAGGTCAAGAAGCATGATGTCCATTTTTATAGATAATAAATTGAGACTGGGGAAAGTTGAGCAGCTTGCCTGGGGCCACAGAACTTATAATGGCAGGTCCAAGGCACAAAGCCAGATGTACGTGATTCTAAATTCTGCTCAGTTGCACCGTGCTCGGTGCTGCTGGGAGGCCAGACCTTCAGGCCTTTTCTCTGATTAAATAGTTTTTAATTAAAATGCATTCACACACATGCACACACGCACATACATGTGCACATACACACACGCACACCCACTTTCCCAGCTGCCAGCTGCTCCACTGGCTTTTTCTGTGGAGTATCATCACCAAAGGGCAAATATGAGCAGCTCCCAGCCTGGCACTTCTTTGAGAACTGAACCCAAAGCTGGGCCAGCGAGGGGCATCATAACTCCAGCTGGCCCAGGCTGCCACCTGGAATATGTCCTGGGCCTTTTCCAAGGGAAGCTGTCTCCTACACACCTTGTAAAAGTGAGGGACTGACCCCTTCCCTCCCACCATAGCAGGGACCAAAGGCTATGAAAAGTGAACCTGGCTGACCCCTGGTAAGGACTCAGCTCTGTGATTGCCCGGCGGACGTGTCTGTGGCCAGAAAAGCTGAGTCACCTCTGAGGTCATCTGCAGCTATCCTGGCTCTCCTCCTTCTTTGACTGCCATGATCTGGGTCCCTTGTGCCCCGTGGCTCCTGGGTGGCAGACAGTGGTCCATGAAGTCCATGTTGGGAGGCATTGCTACAGCAGCCTCATCACACAAACTTCGTTATCACCAGTTAAGTAAGAAGCCGGAGGGGATTCACTTGGTTCTCAGGGGACTTGGATGGTGGCCTTGGCTCTGCTGTTTGTTTGATAGGTGGCTGTGGGCAGGTTCCTTAGCCTTGTTTGAGATTCACTGTCTTCTAGGTGGAAAAATGGTCCAACAGTAGACCCCATCAAGGGATGCTGGACCATGCAGTGAGAGGGTGAATGGGATGAAGCTGTCAACGGAAATGCTATCGCTAGCCTGACCCCCTCACCCTCACTCTATCTAACACACTTTTTCCGTCCCTACCACCACTGGTATTTGTCAAGATGGCCACTCTTCCAGGAGGGGTAACTCACATTCCTGCCTAGCCCCCCAGGAGCCAGCCAGAGAAGGGGACAGAAGGCGAAGATGATCACGCCACTCTGCCTGTCTAACAAGACCACCATCACATCGCTCATTTGCTCACAGAAAAGAGACCTTATTGTTTCTCAGGATCTGCGAGACCTTCCTGCTTGTCCAGCCCCAAAGCCTTCCTGGCTTCCCCTCTCTCTCTCTGCCTGCCATAGGCCCTGTGAGCTACATGAATCCTTAACCTCTCTCTTCTAACAGGATCTTTGCATCTGCTGCTACCTCTGCTAGAACAGACAAACATACTTATTTTCATGCTCAGTTGTTACTTCCTCAAAGGAGCCTCATGACCTGGTTACTCCTGCCCATTCTACCCTCTTCTAATTCTGTGCACCTCTTCCTCTTAGCACTCACGTAAATCTAACCTTGCTACCCCCACGGGCGTGTCCACTCCGTGTCAGTGTGGGCAATGGCTGTGCGCCTTCCCTTCACCTCCCTTCCTATCTTCCTTCCTCTTGTTTTGTTTTCTTTCCTTTCCTTTGCTGCCCTGTTCTATTCTGTCCTGTCCCTTCCCTACCATAGTATCTCTATTTACTCACACAGTGTTTGTTCACAGTGATCTTGATGCATATTTATTCATTAATGGAAGGAAAGAAGGAAGAAAGGAAGGAAAAAAGGAAGGAGGAGGGTGGGGAGGAAAAGGGAGGGGAGGAGAGAGGAGGGGAGGGGAGAATGCTGTATGCCCTACTGAGTCTGGCATCTGCTGTGAGAAGCTGACAGATTTCCCCCTCCTTGAACCCCTCATTGGGTGCCTGGTTAGAGGCAGCCCTGCCCAGTGGGGCACTGGGAGCCTGGTGATTACCTCCTGCAGCCACCACCCCATCCTGGGGCAGGGCCGTGCTGTGAGCATGCTCTGTGCTTCACTGCTGCATGGAAATGAGCACAGGAAGTTTGATGATGTGTGGGAAGGGGCAGGTGATGATGGAGGTGATGAACTCCTCATTCTGTGATGGACTAGAGACTTCCTCATCAGATTGTGCTCCTTCTTATCAAGCAGGAAGCTGGCAGGCTGTGTTTTAATCAATTGATAGCATCACTTGGCACCCAGCAGCCAGCTCAGGTTTTGTAAAAGACCAGGTCGCTGATTTGTCAATCTCTCCACCCTCGCAGAGGTTTCAAGTTGGGGCAGAAGGCGGCGGTAAGCCTTCTCCTGGAACATTGGAGAGGTGCCAAAGCTTTGCACTCCATACTTCCCCAACAGAAGGAAATGAACCCCCAGATAGAGGGGAAAAAGAGAAGAAGGGAAGTGCCAAGAATGTTTTGAGGGAAATGAAACTGTCATATGACTGTGGTCTTCCCTTATTAGGAGGACAGGCTGTTAGAAACCAGGATAGACGCTGCTCAAAACTGAAGTCAGTTGAGTCTCTTTAATAAGGATCTTGCCAATTTGTCCAACCCTCTGCAGTTGCAAACACTTTTCACATCTCTTTTTCTTTTCATGGCCATCCCTGACCCCCCACAGGCCTCATCCCATGACCTGGGAGGCTTTGCCTTCATCATCCATCCTTTGCAGGCTCTCCCAATTCCAGGTTGACCTCCAGTCTTGTGCCTAAATAATCTCAAAGTCTGAGCAGTTCACACCTTCTTGGATGGTGGCCTGTCTTATGTGCTGTTGAAGTAACACCTTCCTATAACTGTCTCCCCTACCCAGCTGGAGGCTTCTCAAGGTGACCTTGTTGTCTATTGAGTGCCAGGGTTAGCATTGGGTCTGGGATGCAGAAGGAACTCAGAGCATATTTATGAGTAAGTGAGTATATGGATGGATGGATGAATGCATAGATGGGTGGATGGCTGAATGGGTGGATAGATAAATTGGTAGATGAATGCATTGGTGGATGAATGGATGAATGGATGGATGGATGGGCTGATGGGTGAATGAATGGATACCTGGGTTGATGGATGGGCGAATAGATTGATGAGTAGTTGAATGAAAAGGTAGTAGATGGATGGGTGAATGTACGGATAGATGGGATTGTTAGGGGCAGGGAGAAATAAAGTCTAGGGGCTGTAGGCAAATCTATAGAGACAGGAAGTGGATGAGTGGTGGCCTAGGGCTTGGAGGCAGAGAAATCACCGTTCATGGGGTATGTGGTTTGGTCTTGGGTTAGTAAAAATGTTTTAAATTTAGAGTAGGGTGATGGTCACACAACTCTATAAATAACCTAAAGCGCATTAAACTTCACTTCAAATGGGTGAATTTTATGATATGTATACAAGTTGTATCTCAATAATGCTGTTAAAAAAGGAAAAAACAAACTGCTGTGGAGAGGGAACAAATAGTAAAGGAGTATGAGTTTCTGTCCTGGAGGGATTTGGATAGTAAGTGATTGAACAGGTGTGTACCAAGGCTCGGCATCACATGGGTTGACAGCCAGTAGGAACTGAACGCAATTCTGTCCTCTGGAGCTTACATTCTGGTGGGAAGGACTGATGCGAAGTGAATAAACATACCCACTACAGGTTGTGATAAGAGTGATGGAGAAAAATTAAGCAGAGCAAGGGAGCACGGAGTTGGGGATGCCTTTTTTGATGGTGTCACAGAGCAGAAATGCGCACCAAACACAGCTGCACCCCTATCTCACAGTCCACATCTCTAGTTTACAGTTCTGAACAGGCCAGTCCCATGGTCCTATCCAAATAGATGTTGGGAAATGTCATCCAGCTGTTTTCCCAGAGGAAGGGAATGGGGTTTGCTTCATGCATGATTGTCTATACTACGCTCACCTTCCATGTCCATCTTTAGCTGAGTCACAGCCTTTGGTTCATGGTACTCTGACCCCCCACCTCCGGGCCATCCCTGTCCAATTCTAGCGCTGTCCCTGCCTCCTAAGATGCTATCTCAGATAGAGATACCCCTCCCCAACCCTTCAACCCTCATCTGAATGCCAGATCCCGAATAGAGCACATCACTTGGATGTTAGGAAGCCCAGCTGGAATGGCTTCTGGACAGTTTTTCTCCTACATGCTGATGTACACATGCCTGAGCTGAGGCTTAGAGGAGGACTCACCTGCCTTCTTTGCTCCTGCTTCCCTTGCTCGTCTCAATCTGGGTCACACCAGTTTGTGCTTGGAATTGGCTTTTTTTAATTTTAAAATCCAAACAAATTAAAAATGTATTTTGTAAAAGAATGAAAAAAAATTGTCTTTCACTTCAGCTGAGAATTCTGCCTGCCCAGTTTCACCTGGAAAAGAATTGAAACTGACAGCATGTTACTAATTGGGGAATCTGAGCAGTCCCTTCTGTGTGGCATAGGTTTTCAACAGACTGCCTCCAGTGAGTGGATACTGACGAGTTTATTGTATCGGAAACAGAGGTTTGGAGAGATGGTATCTCAGGCAGACCAAACAAAGCAGTCAAGGAGTATTTGGGGACAGGCCAAAGATTCTATTAATCTTACACCCTGGAGCTTAACCTAAGGGAGAGGTAGAATGGGTGTCCATGAAATCCTCCAGTTGTAGAGATGCCAGTATCCTTTTTCACTAGCAGATGATTTCGTAATCAGTTGACCATTGAAGACGTGCTGGAAGTAGTGTAGGACTGTGGACACCTGAGCCATAAAGGCCTGGTTCCAGTCCCAGCCCTGTCACTAATTAACCCTGTGATTTGACCCAAGTGACAATTTATTTAAACGCCAGTTTCCTCACCTTAACATAAGGTCAACAATGCCAACAAGATACAGAATTAAAGCACTGAGATACAGTACAACCACAGATCTTAGCACATAGTGGTCTCTTTCCTTCCTTTCTCTCCTGTGGGAAACATCAAATTCTGCCTCGCATATAAGGTAGGATGTGTTTTCAAGTACTCAGCACTGTGGTCTGCAGAACTGGCCTGCTTCCCCTTCAGATACAGGCAAGTTGGCTTGGCTCAGGAGAGGGAGACAAAAGATGCCCACTGTCAGCAGGGAGTCAATCCCTTGCAGGTGCAGTTATTGAAGCTTGCAGTGATGGCCCCACCGTGACAAATTCCATTCAAGTACAGAACGACAGAAATGAACTGGAGGGTCAAGGCAGGTCTTAAAACTGATGCTTAGTCAAACATTTGAAATTGATCCTTTACTTGTTCATAAAACAAATATCCAGCAAAAAGCATGATTATGGGTTTTATGAAGCCTGCATGGAGATGGTACACAGCTACAGTGGCATGGAACACAGGTATGATGTGATGGTACAAAGGTATGCT